>NC_091170.1:0-75000 GCF_040958095.1 Procambarus clarkii | reverse complement strand
TTAAAGAGGTAAGGATGGAGGGAGCTGAGCGAAATGTTGAAAAGGTTTTTCAGGCTTGGAAAGTACAACAAGGACAGAGACCGAATGATAAAGGTGGTTTTCATGAGCGAAATCGCGAAAGAGGAACTGCTAGCAAGGAAGTGTTGTCTAAAAGGTGTAGAGAAGTTCAAGAAAATATTCCTGCAGAGGGATATGACAAGGGAAGAGAGAATACGGGACAGCAGACGCGAGGAAGGAGCGCAGGGAGAGAGAAGGAAATCAGAGTACCACAACCCAGAACCCTACAATCCCAGAGGGAAGTGGAGAACCCTCCTCAAACAGTGCAACAGCCACAGGGATTGGGGCACCACCCCCAAATTCTACCCAACAGACACCCAACCTGCCCCATCCCCTGTCAGCCCCCCACTAAGTACCCACCTAGGGCACCCTCCCCCCACCCACCCCCCTCCCCCCCACTCACCCCCCTTCTCCCCCTCACCCCTCTCCCCAGGACCTCCCTTCTCCCCCCATCCCCCATGCCCTCCCTTCTCCCACATGCCTTCCCGTCTCTCCCACCCCCATGCCCTCCCTTCTCCCCCTCCCCCCTAAGCCCCCCACTCTCCCCCACCCCACCTAAGTCTTCCCCTCTCCCCCACTCCCCTAAACCCTCCCCTCTTCCTCACCCACCTCAGCCCTCCCTTTTCCCCCACGCCCCCCAAGCCCTCCACCCTTTTCTCTCCCCCCAAGCCCCCCCATCTCCCCTATCCCCCACAGCCTCTCCTCCCCCCATGCTTCCCCAACCCTCCCTCTCTTACCCACCCCCTGTACCCTCCCCCTCTTATCCACCCCCTGTAACCCTCCCCCTCTTATCCACCCCCTGTACCCTCCCCCTCTTATCCACCCCCTGTACCCTTCCCCTCTCCCCCCACCACCCCAAGCCCTCCCTCCTCCACCAATCCCCCCGTGCCAGGTCCCCCCAGCTCCCACTCACCCCAGATCCCAAAGGTCCCCCCCAGAAAAGAAGCAGAAGAGAGTCAGTTTCAGGGTGATGTACTCGAACATAGATGGGATCACAAGCAAGACAAGTGAACTAAGGGAAAGAGCACAAGAAGTTAACCCAGATGTAATCGGACTCACTGAAACAAAACTCTCTGGAATCATAACGAATGCCGTGTTTCCCCAGGAGTATACAGTAATAAGGAAAGAGAGGGAAGGTAGAGGAGGAGGCGGAGTGGCCCTACTCATGAGAAGGGAATGGAGTTTTAAGGAGATGGCCATCCCGGGCTGTGAGGAGTTCAGAGACTACATAGCAGGCACCATAACAATGGGAGGACCAAGAATAGTAGTAGCAGTAATATACAACCCTCCACCAAATGACAGGAGACCCAGTCAAGAGTATGAAAACAACAACAAGGCAGTTAACACTATAATTGAGAGGGCAGCCTCTGCTGCCTGTAGAAATAGATCCCACCTGCTCGTCATGGGCGACTTCAATCACGGAAAGATTGACTGGGAGAACAAGGAACCGCATGGAGGCGAGGATACGTGGAGAGCCAAACTATTGGAGGTAGTGACAAGCAACTTTTTAACCCAGCATGTCGGAGAACCCACAAGGATGAGAGGCAATGACGAACCAGCGAGAATCGACCTAGTCTTCACTCTGAACGACTCCGACATAAGAGAAATCGGTTTTGAGGACCCAGTAGGAACGAGCGACCACAGTGTACTGGTGTTTGAGTACTTGATTGAAGAAGGGTTATTGAACTCGAGGAGGGATACCGAAACCAAAAGGTTAGCATACCGAAAGGGAAACTATGAGGGGATAAGAAAATTCCTAACAGATATAGCATGGGAAACAGAGCTCAGGGGAAAGACGGCCCAAGATATGATGGATTACATCACGCAGAAGTGCAAGGACGCAGCAAACAAGTTTGTCCCAGTCCAAAAGGAAAACAGAGAAATGAAGATGAGAAACCCATGGTTTAATCAAAGATGTAGGCTAGCTAAGCAGCAAAGTAAAAGGGCATGGAGAAACTATAGGAATAACAGGACACTGGAGAGCAGAGAAAGATACCAGAATGCCAGGAATGAATATGTCAGGATGAGAAGAGAGGCAGAAAGACAATACGAAAATGACATCGCAAGCAAGGCAAAGACTCAGCCTAAATTGTTGCATAGCCACATTAGGAGAAAAACAACAGTAAAGGAACAGGTTATGAGATTAAGGATAGGGGCGGAAGGATTCACTACAAATGACAAGGAAGTGTGTGAGGAATTGAATAAGAAATTCCAGGGGGTCTTCACCTTAGAACAAGGAGAAATTCCAGAGGTAAGTGAGGGAATAGCTAACCTGGAACCACTGGAAGAGTTTGAGATTACCAGTGGGGAAGTAAGGAAGTGTTTACTAGAGTTGGACGTGACGAAGGCTATAGGCCCAGATGGAATCTCGCCTTGGGTTCTAAAGGAAGGAGCAAGAGAACTGAGCCTACCACTCTCCATAGTGTATAACAAATCACTGGCAACAGGGGAACTGCCAGATATTTGGAAAGCAGCTAACGTAGTCCCGATATACAAGAAAGGGGATAGACAGGAGGCACTGAACTACAGGCCAGTGTCCCTAACCTGCATACCATGCAAGCTGATGGAGAAGATTGTGCGAAAAAAACTAGTGGAGCATCTGGAGCGAAGGAACTTTGTAACACAGCATCAACATGGGTTCAGGGATGGCAGGTCCTGCCTCACAGGGTTACTTGAATTCTACGACCAGGCAACAAAAATAAGGCAAGAAAGAGAAGGGTGGGCAGACTGCATATTTTTGGATTGTTAGAAAGCCTTTGATACAGTGCCACACAAGAGGCTAGTGCGAAAGTTGGAGATGCAGGCTGGAGAGAGAGGGAAGGTACTCCGGTGGATAGAGGAATTTCCTAAGCAACAGGAGACAACGAGTCTGTGTGAGGGGTGAGGTCTCAGATTGGCGAGACGTCACAAGTGGAGTCCCGCAGGGGTCAGTCCTTGGACCTATACTGTTTCTGGTATATGTAAATGATCTCCCAGAGGGTATAGATTCGTTCCTCTCAATGTTTGCCGACGATGCAAAAATTATGAGGAGGATTGAAACAGAGGATGATTGTAGGAGGCTACAAGATGACCTGGATAGACTGAGTGAATGGTCCAACAAATGGCTGTTGAAGTTCAACCCGAGTAAATGCAAAGTAATGAAACTAGGCAGTGGAAACAGGAGGCCAGGCACAGGATACAGAATAGGAGATGAAGTACTTAATGAAACAGACAGAGAGAAAGATCTAGGAGTTGATATCACACCAAACCTGTCTCCTGAAGCCCACATAAAGAGAATAACGTCTGCGGCATATGCGAGGCTGGCTAACATCAGAACGGCGTTCAGGAACCTGTGTAAGGAATCATTCAGAATCTTGTACACCACATATGTAAGACCAATCCTGGAGTATGCGGCCCCAGCATGGAGCCCGTACCTTGTCAAGCACAAGACGAAGCTGGAAAAAGTCCAAAGGTATGCTACTAGACTAGTCCCAGAACTAAGACGCATGAGTTATGAGGAAAGGCTGCGGGAAATGCACCTCACGACACTGGAAGACAGAAGAGTAAGGGGGGACATGATCACAACCTACAAAATCCTCAGGGGAATCGACCGGGTAAACAAGGATGAACTATTCAACACTGGTGGGACGCGAACAAGGGGACACAGGTGGAAGCTGAGTACCCAAATGAGCCACAGAGACGTTAGAAAGAACTTTTTCAGTGTCAGAGTAGTTAGTAAATGGAATGCATTAGGAAGTGATGTGGTGGAGGCTGACTCCATACACAGTTTCAAATGTAGATATGATAGAGCCCAATAGGCTCAGGAATCTGTACACCAGTTGATTGACGGTTGAGAGGCGGGACCAAAGAGCCAGAGCTCAACCCCCGCAAGCACATTTAGGTGAGTACAATTAGGTGAGTACACACACACACACACACAAAGTTGAGAGGCGGGACCAAAGAGCCAGAGCTCAACCCCCGCAAACACAACTAGGTGAGTACACACACACACACACACACACACACACACACACACACACACAATAGTGGCAATAGTGGAAACTAAAATAAATGGCATGATCTCGGATGCAATCTTCCCAGAGGGGTACCAGGTGATAAGAAAAGAAAGGACACAGAGACAGGGAGGAGGAGTGGCACTACTAATAAAGCGGAAATGGAAGTTTGATGAGCTGGAAAATCCGGGTACCAATGAAAGCACGAGCTTCATACATGGAACTCTGACAGTGGATGGGAAGAAGATTGTAATCTTGATACTCTACAATCCCCCACCAAACAGTAGAAGGCCCAGGCAGGAGTACGAGGACAGCAACAAGACATGTATGGATGAACTGCAGAGGGCAGCAACTTTAGCGCATAGAATGAGAGCGAAGCTGCTGGTCATGGGGGACCTAAATCACGGAGAGATAAATTGGGAAACGAGGAATCCCCATGGCGGGGAGGAGACCTGGGGAGCGAAGCTGGTAGACGTTATTGACAGGAATTTCCTAACACAGCATGTGAAAGAAGATACTAGGGAAAGAGGAGGGGATACGCCCAGCCTATTAGATCTCATTATCACTCAGAATGTAGAAGACATCGAGCAGTTGGAACATGAAATACCACTAGGAGCTAGTGACCATTGTGTCCTAGTCTTTGACTACATGATGGAGCTTAAAATTGTGACCAAAGGACAAGAGGTCCGGGAAAGGAGACTTGATTACAGAAAAGGGGACTACAGAAGGATAAGGGACTACCTGGGAGAAGTGCAGTGGGAGGAAGAACTTAGAGGAAAAACAGTGCAAGGTATGATGAACCAAGTCATATTGAAATGCAAGGAGGCTGAAGATAGATTTATTCCAACAATAAAGGAAAAAAGCAGGAGGGAATATAATAACCCATGGTTTAATAGACAGTGTCAGGAAGCAAAGGTGAGAAGCAGGAGGGAGTGGAGGAAGTACAGAAGACAAAGGACAGAGGACAACAGGATTAGATGTAACAGAGCTAGGAATGATTACATTAACATAAGACGAGTGTCGGAAAGAAATTATGAGAACGATATTGCAGTCAAAGCGAAAAAGCAACCAAAATTACTACATAGCCATATAAGAAGGAAGATGTCGGTAAATGACCAAGTGACAAGACTGAGGAAAACAGAAGGGGCATATACAGAAAGCGACAAGGAAATCTGCGAGGTACTGAATGCAAAATTCCATGGAGTGTTCACAACCGAGCCTGAGCAGCTCCCATTGTTAGAAGAGATTACCCAAGATGAAAGACTATCGGATATAGAGGTGACAGCAGAGGATGTAATGAAACAGTTGACAACACTGGATGCAAATAAAGCTGTTGGACCAGACAAAGTATCACCGTGGATACTCAAAGAGGCAGCGCAGGCTCTCAGCGTGCCTCTGGCAATGATCTTTAATGAGTCACTTATGTCGGGAGAATTGCCCAGTTGCTGGAAGGAGGCAAATGTCGTACCGATTTTCAAAAAGGGTGATAGGGAGGAGGCACTTAACTACAGACCCGTATCACTGACAAGCATCCCCTGCAAAATACTTGAAAGAATAATTAGGCTAAGACTTGTTGAGCACCTGGAGAGCATTGGGTTTGTAAACAAGCACCAACATGGGTTCTGGACAGGGAAATCATGCCTAACAAACCTTTTAGAATTCTATGATAAAGTAACAAGGATAAGGCAGGACAGAGAAGGCTGGGCAGACTGCATATTTCTTGACTGCCAAAAGGCCTTTGATACGGTACCGCACATGAGACTGCTATACAAACTTGAGAGGCAGGCAGGAGTAAGCGGAAAGGCCCTAGTATGGGTGAAGAACTACCTAACAGGAAGGAGCCAGAGGGTAATGGTAAGGGGCGAAAAGTCGGACTGGCGAACAGTAACAAGTGGAGTACCTCAAGGATCGGTGCTGGGACCAATCCTCTTTCTAATTTACGTAAATGATATGTTTACAGGAGTGGAATCATACATGTCAATGTTTGCAGATGACGCAAAATTAATGAGAAGAGTTGTGACAGCCGAGGATTGTAGGATCCTCCAAGAGGACTTAAACAGGCTGCAGAGATGGTCAGGGAAATGGCTACTGGAGTTTAACACCAGTAAATGTAAAGTTATGGAAATGGGATCAGGTGACAGGAGACCAAAGGGACAGTACACAATGAAGGGGAACAGCCTACCTGTAACGATTCGAGAAAGAGACCTGGGAGTGGATGTGACACCTAATCTAACTCCTGAGGCACATATAAATAGGATAACGACAGCAGCGTACTCTACACTGGCGAAAATTAGAACTTCATTCAGAAACCTAAATGAGGAAGCTTTTAGGGCGCTTTACACTGCCTACGTGAGACCCGTCTTAGAGTATGCCGCGCCATCATAGAGCCCCCACCTGAAGAAACACATAAAGAAACTGGAGAAGGTTCAGAGGTTTGCGACGAGGCTTGTCCCAGAGCTACGAGGGATGGGATATGAAGAGCGGCTGAAGGAACTGAACCTTACGACACTAGAGAAAAGAAGGGAGAGAGGAGATATGATAGGGACATATAAAATACTCAGGGGAATTGACAAAGTGGAAATAGATGAAATGTTCACACGTAATAATAACAGAACGAGGGGACATGGGTGGAAACTGGAAACTCAGATGAGTCACAGAGATGTTAGGAAGTTTTCTTTTAGCGTGAGAGTAGTAGAAAAATGGAATGCACTTGGGGAACAGGTTGTGGAAGCAAATACTATTCATACTTTTAAAACTAGGTATGATAGGGAAATGGGACAGGAGTCATTGCTGTAAACAACCGATAGCTAGAAAGGCGGGATCCAAGAGTCAATGCTCGATCCTGCAAGCACATATAGGTGAGTACATATAGGTGAGTACACACACTCACACACACTCACACACACAAGCATCCCCTGCAAAATACTTGAAAGAATAATTAGGCTAAGACTTGTTGAACACCTGGAGAGCATTGGGTTTGTAAACAAGCACCAACATGGGTTCTGGACAGGGAAATCATGCCTAACAAACCTCTTAGAATTCTATGATAAAGTAACAAGGATAAGGCAGGACAGAGAAGGCTGGGCAGACTGCATATTTCTTGACTGCCAAAAGGCCTTTGATACGGTACCGCACATGAGACTGCTATACAAACTTGAGAGGCAGGCAGGAGTAAGCGGAAAGGCCCTAGTATGGGTGAAGAACTACCTAACAGGAAGGAGCCAGAGGGTAATGGTAAGGGGCGAAAAGTCGGACTGGCGAACAGTAACAAGTGGAGTACCACAAGGATCGGTGCTGGGACCAATCCTCTTTCTAATTTACGTAAATGATATGTTTACAGGAGTGGAATCATACATGTCAATGTTTGCAGATGACGCAAAATTAATGAGAAGAGTTGTGACAGACGAGGATTGTAGGATCCTCCAAGAGGACTTAAACAGGCTGCAGAGATGGTCAGGGAAATGGCTACTGGAGTTTAACACCAGTAAATGTAAAGTTATGGAAATGGGATCAGGGGACAGGAGACCAAAGGGACAGTACACAAGTGAAGGGGAACAGCCTACCTGTAACGATTCGAGAAAGAGACCTGGGAGTGGATGTGACACCTAATCTAACTCCTGAGGCACATATAAATAGGATAACGACAGCAGCGTACTCTACACTGGCGAAAATTAGAACTTCATTCAGAAACCTAAATGAGGAAGCTTTTAGGGCACTTTACACTGCCTACGTGAGACCCGTCTTAGAGTATGCCGCGCCATCATGGAGCCCCCACCTGAAGAAACACATAAAGAAACTGGAGAAGGTTCAGAGGTTTGCGACGAGGCTTGTCCCAGAGTTACGAGGGATGGGATATGAAGAGCGGCTGAAGGAACTGAACCTAACGACACTAGAGAAAAGAAGGGAGAGAGGAGATATGATAGGGACATATAAAATACTCAGGGGAATTGACAAAGTGGAAATAGATGAAATGTTCACACGTAATAATAACAGAACGAGGGGACATGGGTGGAAACTGGAAACTCAGATGAGTCACAGAGATGTTAGGAAGTTTTCTTTTAGCGTGAGAGTAGTAGAAAAATGGAATGCACTTGGGGAACAGGTTGTGGAAGCAAATACTATTCATACTTTTAAAACTAGGTATGATAGGGAAATGGGACAGGAGTCATTGCTGTAAACAACCGATAGCTAGAAAGGCGGGATCCAAGAGTCAATGCTCGATCCTGCAAGCACATATAGGTGAGTACATATAGGTGAGTACACACACTCACACACACTCACACACACAAGCATCCCCTGCAAAATACTTGAAAGAATAATTAGGCTAAGACTTGTTGAACACCTGGAGAGCATTGGGTTTGTAAACAAGCACCAACATGGGTTCTGGACAGGGAAATCATGCCTAACAAACCTCTTAGAATTCTATGATAAAGTAACAAGGATAAGGCAGGACAGAGAAGGCTGGGCAGACTGCATATTTCTTGACTGCCAAAAGGCCTTTGATACGGTACCGCACATGAGACTGCTATACAAACTTGAGAGGCAGGCAGGAGTAAGCGGAAAGGCCCTAGTATGGGTGAAGAACTACCTAACAGGAAGGAGCCAGAGGGTAATGGTAAGGGGCGAAAAGTCGGACTGGCGAACAGTAACAAGTGGAGTACCACAAGGATCGGTGCTGGGACCAATCCTCTTTCTAATTTACGTAAATGATATGTTTACAGGAGTGGAATCATACATGTCAATGTTTGCAGATGACGCAAAATTAATGAGAAGAGTTGTGACAGACGAGGATTGTAGGATCCTCCAAGAGGACTTAAACAGGCTGCAGAGATGGTCAGGGAAATGGCTACTGGAGTTTAACACCAGTAAATGTAAAGTTATGGAAATGGGATCAGGGGACAGGAGACCAAAGGGACAGTACACAATGAAGGGGAACAGCCTACCTGTAACGATTCGAGAAAGAGACCTGGGAGTGGATGTGACACCTAATCTAACTCCTGAGGCACATATAAATAGGATAACGACAGCAGCGTACTCTACACTGGCGAAAATTAGAACTTCATTCAGAAACCTAAATAAGGAAGCTTTTAGGGCACTTTACACTGCCTACGTGAGACCCGTCTTAGAGTATGCCGCGCCATCATGGAGCCCCCACCTGAAGAAACACATAAAGAAACTGGAGAAGGTTCAGAGGTTTGCGACGAGGCTTGTCCCAGAGTTACGAGGGATGGGATATGAAGAGCGGCTGAAGGAACTGAACCTAACGACACTAGAGAAAAGAAGGGAGAGAGGAGATATGATAGGGACATATAAAATACTCAGGGGAATTGACAAAGTGGAAATAGATGAAATGTTCACACGTAATAATAACAGAACGAGGGGACATGGGTGGAAACTGGAAACTCAGATGAGTCACAGAGATGTTAGGAAGTTTTCTTTTAGCATGAGAGTAGTAGAAAAATGGAATGCACTTGGGGAACAGGTTGTGGAAGCAAATACTATTCATACTTTTAAAACTAGGTATGATAGGGAAATGGGACAGGAGTCATTGCTGTAAACAACCGATAGCTAGAAAGGCGGGATCCAAGAGTCAATGCTCGATCCTGCAAGCACATATAGGTGAGTACACACACACACACACACACACGCGCGCGCGTTCAGGAACCTGTGTAAGGAATCATTCAGAATCTTGTACACCACATATGTTAGACCAATCCTGGAGTATGCTGCCCCAGCATGGAGCCCATACCTTGTCAAGCACAAGACGAAGCAGGAAAAAGTCCAAAGGCATGCCACTAGACTAGTCCCAGAACTAAGAGGCATGAGTTACGAGGAAAGGCTGCGGGAAATGCACCTTACGACACTGGAAGACAGAAGAGTAAGGGGAGACATGATCACAACCTATAAAATCCTTGGAGCGACCGGGTAAACAAGGATAAAGTATTCAACACTGGTGGGACGCAAACAAGGGGACACAGGTGGAAACTGAGTACCCACATGAGCCACAGAGACGTTAGAAGGAACTTTTTCAGTGTGAGAGTAGTTAACGGATGGAATGCACTAGGCAGTGATGTGGTGGAGGCTGACTCCATACACAATTTTAAATGTAGATATGATAGAGCCCAGTAGGCTCAGGAATCTGTAAACCAGTTGATTGACAGTTGAGAGGCGGGACCAAAGAGCCAAAGCTCAACCCCCGCAAGCACAAATAGGTGAGTACAAATAGGTGAGTACACACACACAGATATTGCATGGGAAACAGAGCTCAGGGGAAAGACGGCCCAAGATATGATGGACTACATCACGCAGAAGTGCAAGGACGCAACAAACAAGTTTGTCCCAGTCCAAAAAGGAAAACAGAGAAATGAAAATGAGAAACCCATGGTTTAATCAGAGATGTAGGCTAGCAAAGCAGCAAAGTAAAAGGGCATGGAGAAACTATAGGAATAATAGGAATCTGGAGAGCAGAGAAAGGTACCAGAATGCCAGGAATGAATACGTCAGGATGAGAAGAGAGGCAGAAGGACAATACGAAAATGACATCGCAAGCAAGGCAACGACTCAGCCTAAATTGTTGCGAAGCCACATTAGGAGAAAAACAACAGTAAAGGGACAGGTTATGAGATTAAGGATAGGGGCGGAAGGATTCATTACAAATGATAAGGAAGTGTGTGAGGAATTGAATAAGAAATTCTAGGAGGTCTTCACCTTAGAGCAAGGAGAAATTCCAGAGGTAAGTGAGGGAATAGCTAACCAGGAACCACTGGAAGAGTTTGAGATTACAAGTGGGGAAGTAAGGAAGTGTTTACTAGAGTTGGACGTGACGAAGGCTATAGGCCCAGATGGAATCTTCCCTTGGGTTCTAAAGGAAGGAGCAAGAGAACTGTGCCTACCACTCTTCATAGTGTATAACAGATCACTAGCAACAGGGGAACTGCCAGATATTTGGAAAGCATCTAACGTGGTCCCGATATACAAGAAAGGGGATAGACAGGAGGCACTGAACTACAGGCCAGTGTCCCTGACCTGCATACCATGCAAGCTGATGGAGAAGATTGTGCGAAAAAAAACTAGTGGCGCATCTGGAGCGAAGGAACTTTGTAACACAGCATCAACATGGGTTCAGCGATGGCAGGTCCTGCCTCACAGGGTTACTTGAATTCTACGACCAGGCAACAAAAATAAGGCAAGAAAGAGAAGGGTGGGCAGACTGCATATTTTTGGATTGTCAGAAAGCCTTTGATACAGTGCCACACAAGAGGCTAGTGCGAAAGTTGGAGATGCAGGCTGGAGTGAAAGGGAAGGTACTCCGGTGGATAGAGGAGTACCTAAGCAACAGGAGACAACGAGTCTGTGTGAGGGGTGAGGTCTCAGATTGGCGAGACGTCACAAGTGGAGTCCCGCAGGGGTCGGTAATTGGACCTATACTGTTTCTGGTATATGTAAATGATCTCCCAGAGGGTATAGATTCGTTCCTCTCAATGTTTGCAGACGATGCAAAAATTATGAGGAGGATTGAAATAGAGGATGACAGTAGGAGGCTACAAGATGACCTGGATAGACTGAGTGAATGGTCCAACAAATGGCTGTTGAAGTTCAACCCGAGTAAATGCAAAGTAATGAAACTAGGCAGTGGAAACAGGAGGCCAGGCACAGGATACAGAATAGGAGATGAAGTAATTAATGAAACAGACAGAGAGAAAGATCTAGGAGTTGATATCACACCAAACCTGTCTCCTGAAGCTCACATAAAGAGAATAACGTCTGCGGCATATGCGAGGCTGGCTAACATCAGAACGGGGTTCAGGAACCTGTGTAAGGAATCATTCAGAATCTTGCACACCACATATGTAAGACCAATCCTGGAGTATGCGGCCCCAGCATGGAGCCCGTACCTTGTCAAGCACAAGACGAAGCTGGAAAAAGTCCAAAGGTATGCTACTAGACTAGTCCCAGAACTAAGAGGCATGAGTTATGAGGAATGGCTGCGGGAAATGCACCTTACGACACTGGAAGACAGAAGAGTAAGGGGGGACATGATCACAACCTGCAAAATCCTCAGGGGAATCGACCGGGTAAATAAGGATGAACTATTCAACACTGGTGGGACGCGAACAACGGGACACAGGTGGAAGCTGAGTACCCAAATGAGCCACAGAGACGTTAGAAAGAACTTTTTCAGTGTCAGAGTAGTTAGTAAATGGAATGCACTAAGAAGTGATGTGGTGGAGGCTGACTCCATACACAGTTTCAAATGTATATATGATAGAGCCCAGTAGGCTCAGGAATCTGTACATCAGTTGATTGACGGTTGAGAGGTGGGACCAAAGAGCCAGAGCTCAACCCCCGCTAGCACAATTAGGTGAGTACACACACACACACACATGTGTGTGTGTGTGTTGATTGAGTAGATAAAGACAGGCTATTTAACACAAGGGACACACGCACTAGGGGACACAGCGGGAAACTGAGTGCCCAAATAAGCCACAGAGATATCAGAAAGAACCTTTTTAGTGTCAGAGTGGTTGACAAATGGAATGCATTAGGAAGTGACGTGGTGGAGGCTGACTCCATACAAAATTTGAAGTGTAGATATGATAGATATGATTTCTTCTTAGATAAATTATATACACAATTGTTGTTGGTAGCCTCTCATTAACCACCGGTGTTATTTTGGTAGTAATAATTATTTTATTAGTGACTTTTCGCGAAATTAAACACCACAATCTAGTAGATAAACTCTGTAAAAATAAAGCCACAATTTGGTTTTATTTAATTTATGTGATAAAACTTCATGGATATCACACTCCACGAATTTGGTGGATAAGCTCCACGAAACGGCTGTGAGTCTAGGCTACTGACCAGTCTATGACTGGCGATATGTGTTTAATATATTATTGATTCATTGGACTGGTTTATTTAATTTGATGGACCAGTGTGATCTAGGATCATTAAGTACCCATCTAGGTTCAAAGGCTTGTAAATTATATTTGTTGCTCAAGATCCAGTAATTTCTGTATTTGATGAACCAGTGTAGCATTTCTGGTTCATCTAGTTCGAAGGTCCATAAATTATTTGGGGGAAATCTACCTGTAATTGATTTGATTAATAATTATAAAATTAAATAATTGTATATATTACATTTCAGCAGAGTGCATTTTATAACTTTTTTCACCAGTAAACTTCCCTTCACACATTTTGGTGGGTTTTATATTTAAATCTTACCATAATTATACGGTAGACTTAATCAATAACCCCTGGGAGGCGCTTGCCTTAATAGCCTTCAACACCACCAGGCGCAAGAAATTATATTATTAAAAACTTTTGTTTCATCATATAAAAATGCTCATTTGTGTTCCCTGATCATGGGAAAATCAAAATCAAATAGTAAGTGACATATTTTGGCTGCAATAAAGCGGTAAAGTCTGGCAAAATTAAAGCGTTGACAGTAAGTGTCCTCTGACAGTCTTCTCTACCTCGCGGCAGGCAACAGTTGACACAACGACATTATTACCTAATAATTTCAATGTCTGATTTTTTCTCACTTTTTTGCAGTAATATAATTCAATAGTGTGTAATGTGTTATATTTATATAATAAAAATGTGTAAACCAAATGTACTACTAATCTGGTATGGTGTCCAAACAATATAGTGGCCGTCAATACCACAGCCAGCAGACCATGCTACCTCACTCACCAAAAATCCTCCTCCGACTATACTGTTTATGCTGTTAATACGCTATATACACACACACACGTTATATATACGTATCTACATGTTTTATTCAACATAATTGTACAACAAAGCTGGTATGATGTCCAATCAACATAGTGGCCACAAGAATCTGCATGACAAGTGACACAGCAGACGACAGCCTCACTCCCTCCCACACTAACACCTCCCTCACCAAAATGTCTCCTCCCAGCATATCCTTTTACTGTTATTACACTATATATACACAGGTTATATATAGGTATATACATTTGTGTCCACCATAGCGAACCACAAAACTGGAATGGTGAGTCCAAACAACAAGAGTGAACTGCCAGACCCAGCCAGCAGACGCCATCTCCCTCACACCTTCAACACCTTATTCGCCAGCATTCCTCCTCCCACAATACTGTTTGTGCATTAATTAAACTATATCCACACGTTTTATATAAGTATCTTAATCTTTTATACACCATAATTGTACAACTAGGCTGGTATGGTGTCCAAACAGCATAGTTGCCACAATACATTGCATGACATGTCACACACCAGCCAGCAGACGAAAGCCTCACTCCCTTCCTCACCAAAATGGCTCCTCCCAACATACTCCTTTTGCTGTTATTACACTATATATACACGTTATATATAAATATTTACTTTTGTGTTCACCATAGCGAACCACTAAGCTTGTATGGAGAGTCACCACACAGGGCCACGAGGCCGATGTTTACATATTTGTATCAAGGAATAATTGGGCTATAGAGAACAGTGATACAGTAAATTAGTGAACGGTAACACAACAGGCGAAAGGATACAGCATACTGAAACAACCACCAGCACCGATCCACTGGCACTCAGTGGAAGAGTGGGACTCCACACCACGTGGAGAGACGACGAATCCACCGTGGCCCACGACATAAGGACATCATTATAAACTCACATGGTTGGGTGAGCGGGACGGTTTTGGCCGGTGAGTGCTGCCTGCTCCTGTCAGTTAACTGATGTACAGTAAGGTTAATTATAAGAGAAATCTTGTTCAGTTTATCATATACATTTAGACTCACAAAGTGGCTCATTCCGGGTTGACGTGTGACACATAGGGGACCCTCGTGACACTCACACTCACAAGCAAACACATACACAAGCAAACACACACACACACAAGCAAACACACACACACACATACACACACACACACACACACACACACACACACACACAAGCAAACACACACACACACACACACACACACACACACACACACACACACACACACGCACGCACACACACACACACACACACAGTAAAGGGATGGAGTAAATCAAAATACGAAATGGTTTTTACGTATGTGAAACATCACGCCAGCAACAGGATACCCTTCCCCCCACCCCCTTCTTTCCCACCCCATCTTACCCAAAACTTATCTTATCTTACCCTATGGGAACTGGCTAGATAGCGGCCTTTGACACTTAGTTGACAACTGTTGGACAACTGACCATACCTCCAATTTCTCACCCTCCTCCTTCTCCCTCTCCCCCATTAAACATACACAATTAGATCTCTTCTGTTCCTCTTCCCTTCCTCCCAATATCTCTCCCCCTAACCTCCCCATACACACACTCCAGTGTTTGTGGCTTTGTGTGTACAGTGTTTTTAGTATAACAAGTAGTCTTGGATACTAGCTAAAGAAAGTAAAGAATCTTGACGAATACAGCTCATGTAGGTACTAGTTTCTGTCACCTTAGAATCAAAAGATCACACCGCCAATCCCCCCACCACCATACACCATCCATCCCACACACAAACACACACACACACACACACTAGGAACATTCTGAGCCAGCATGTCAAGGAACCCACAGGAGTGAGAGGCAATGATGAACCAGCTGGACTCGACTTGATATTCACCCTGAATGAGTCAGAAATAAGGGAAGTCAAAGTTGAAGCCCACATAGGAATGAGTGACCACAGTGTACTGACCTTTGAGTACTTGGTGGAGGTAGGGATAACCTATCCAAGGATGGGAGTAGAGGGAAAAAGACTGAATTACCGAAGAGAAAAATATGACGAGATGAGGAACTTCCTCAGGGGAATACCATGGGAAACAGAACTTAGAGACAAGAATGTGCAGGACATGATGGATTTTGTCACCCAGAAGTGCCAGAAAGCTGCAGACAGGTTTATCCCCGTTCAAAAGGAGAAAAACGAAAACAACAGAAAAACCCATGGTTTAACCAGGAATGCATGGCAGCGAAGCAACTGAGTAAAAGAACATGGAGAAAGTACAGAAATAACAGAACACCGGAGAGCAGGGAGAGATATCAGAGGGCCAGAAAAGAGTACCTCAGGGTGAGGAGGGAAGCAGAGAGACAGTTTGAAAATGACATAGCGAGTAAAGCCAAAACCCAACCAAAGCTGCTCCACAGCCACATCAGGAGGAAAACAGCAATGAAGGAACAAGTGATGACACTGAGAAAAGGGGAGAACAGGTACACAGAGAATGACAAGGAGGTGTGTGAAGAACTCAACAAACAAGAGATTCCAGGAGGTCTTCACAATAGAACAAGGAGAAGCCCCTGCACTGAATGAGGAGGAGGCAAACCAAGCAACCTTGGAGGAATTTAACCTCACCAGTGATGAGGTCAAAAGGTGTCTGTTGGAGCTGGATGTGACAAAGGCTGTTGGGCCTGACAGAATCTCACCATGGATACTAAAGGAAGGTGCAGAAGCACTAAGTGTACCACTCTCTATGGTGTATAACAGGTCACTGGAAACAGGAGATTTACCAGAAAGTAGGAACACAGCTAACGTAGTCCCAATATACAAGAAGGGTGACAAGCAAGAGGCACTGAGCTACAGGCCAGTTTCCCTAACTTGTATACCATGCAAGGTGATGGAGAAGATCGTGAGGAAAAGGTTCGTAGAGTATCTGGAGGGAAATAACTTTGTAACACACCACCAACAGGTGTTCAGAGATGGTAAATCGTGCCTCACAGGTTTAATAGAATTCTATGACAAGGCAACAAAAATTAGGCAGGAAAGTGAAGGGTGGCCCGACTGCATTTTCCTGGACTGCCAAAAAGCCTTTGACACAGTACCCCATAAAAAGCTGTTAAAACAGTTGGAGCATCAGGCAGGAGTAAAAGGTAAGGTGCTCCAGTGTTTAAGGGAGTACTTAAGCAACAGGAAACATCGAGTAACGGTGAGGGGGGGAGACATCAGAGTGGCGAGATGTCACCAGCGGAGTCCCACAGGGCTCAGTACTTGAACCCATCCTGTTTCTAATATATGTAAACGATCTTCCGGAGGGTATAGACTCGTTCCTCTCAATGTTTGCTGATGATGCAAAAATTATGAGAAGAATCAAAACGGATGAAGATAGACAGAGACTACAGGATGACCTGGACAAACTGGAGAAATGGTCTAGAAAATGGCTGCTAAATTTAACTCAGGAAAGTGTAAGGTAATGAAATTAGGCGAAGGGAGCAGGAGGCTGAACACAAGGTATCATCTGGGAGGTGAAATCCTGCTAGAATCAAATAGAGAAAAAGATCTGGGAGTTGATATCACACCGAACCTGTCCCCAGAGGCCCACATTAAAAGAATATCATCAGCGGCATTTGCTAGTCTGGCCAACATAAGAACTGCCTTTAGAAACTTGCGTAAGGAATCGTTCAGGACCCTGTATACTACTTATGTAAGACCAATCCTGGAGTATGCAGCTCCAGCCTGGAGTCCATATCTAGTTAAACACAAGACAAAGTTAGAGAAGATTCAGCGGTATGCCACCAGGCTCGTTCCGGAACTGAGAGGAATGAGCTACGAGGAAAGGCTAAAGGAGCTGATCCTCATATCCCTGGAAAACAGAAGAGTAAGGGGTGACATGATAACCACCTACAAAATTCTCAGGGGAATTGACAGGGTGGACAAAGACAAACTCTTCAGCACAGAAGGGACACAAACAAGGGGACACAGGTGGAAACTTAGTACCCAAATGAGCCACAGAGACGTTAGAAAGAATTTTTTCAGTGTCAGTGTAGTTAATAAATGGAATGCACTAGGAAGTGATGTGGTGGAGGCTGACTCCTTACACAGTTTCAAATGTAGATATGATAGAGTCCAGTAGGCTCAGGAATCTGTACACCAGTTGAATGACAGTTGAGAGGCAGGACCAAAGAGCCAAAGCTCAACCCCCGCATGCGCAATTAGGTGAGTACACACACACATCTTGATTCAATTTCCTCCCCCCTCTCCCTCGCTCTCTCCCACTCTCCTTCTGTCCCTTCCTCCCTTTCTCCATCTTCCTCACTCCATCCCTCTTTTTACCCCCCCCCCCACCATCCTTCCCTTCATCCTGCCACCGGCTGACCCCCCTACAGGTAGGTACCCCCCCCCTCACCATACACACATATACACACACACACACCCTACCCCTCCCGGCAACCCCCCGCCTACACCCCCCCCCCCCCCCTCCATACACTCGTCCCCTGACTCCCTTCTCTTCTCACACACCCCACCCACACTCTCCCACTCACACTCACACTCACACAATCACACGCACACACACACACACACACACACACACACACACACACACACACACACACACACACACACACACACACACACACACACACACACACACACACACACACACAAAGTTGAGCGGCGGGACCAAAGAGCCAGAGCTCAACCCCCGCAAACACAACTAGGTGAGTACACACACACACACACACACACACACACACACACACACACACACACACACACACACACACACACACACACACACACACACACACACACACACTCACACACACACACACGCACACACACACACACACACACACACACACACACACACACACAACTACACACACACATCTACACACACACATATACACACACACATATACACACACACCTGACACATATACACATACACAGACAAGCTGAAGGAATGGTCGAACAAATGGTTGTTAGAGTTTAACCCAACCAAATGTAATGTAATGAAGATAGGTGTAGGGAGCAGGAGGCCAGATACAAGGTATCATCTGGGAGAGGAAATTCTTCAGGAGTCAGAGAAGGAAAAAGACTTGGGGGTTGATATCACGCCAGACCTGTCTCCTGCAGCACATATCAAGCGGATAACATCAGCGGCATATGCCAGGCTGGCCAACATACGAACGGCATTCAGAAACTTGTGTAAAGAATCATTCAGAACTTTGTATACCACATATGTCAGGCCAATCCTGGAGTATGCAGCCCCAGCATGGAGTCCATATCTAGTCAAGGATAAGACTAAACTGGAAAAGGTTCAAAGGTTTGCCACCAGACTAGTACCCGAGCTGAGAGGTATGAGCTACGAGGAGAGACTACGGGAATTAAACCTCACTTCGCTGGAAGACAGAAGAGTTAGGGGGGACATGATCACCACATTCAAGATTCTGAAGGGGATTGATATGGTAGATAAAGACAGTCTATTTAACACAAGGGGAACACGCACAAGGGGACACAGGTGGAAACTGAGTGCCCAAATGAGCCACAGAGATATTAGAAAGAACTTTTTTAGTGTCAGAGTGGTTGACAAATGGAATGCATTAGGGGGTGATGTGGTGGAGGCTCACTCCATACACAGTTTCAAGTGTAGATATGACAGAGCCCGATAGGCTCAGGAATCTGTACACCTGTTGATTGACGGTTGAGAGGCGGGACCAAAGAGCCAGAGCTCAACCCCCGCAAACACAACTAGGTGAGTACAACTAGGTAAGTACACCTCCCCCCCTCTCTCCCTCACCCGTTCTCTCCCTCACCCGCTCTCTCCCTCTCCATCTATCTCCCTCTCCTCTCTCTCCCTCTCTCCCTCCCGCCTCTCTCTCCATCTCCTCCCACCCCTTCCCTTCTACTTTCTTCTCACTTCAGTGGAAGGGTCGGATCCCCCCACCCACCCATTTATCTCTCCCTTTATCACTCCCTTCTCTCTCTCTCTCTTTCTCTCTCTCTTTCTCTCTCTCTTCCTCTCTCTCTCTCCCTGCCCCATCCCTCTCTGCCCTCCTGACAAATCCTTTCACGGCACAAGTATAGGAACAGGGTCAAGCATGGCAGCCAGAGGTACCAGGGGAACAGGGAAGAGCCAATGTGATGAAATGAAGGGAATGTTCACCCAGTTTCTGGAGGACATCAAGAGTGAGATGCAAGAAATGATGCAGGAAATGAAGAACAAAATAAGCAACCTGAAAAGAGAGCTGACAGAAGCAAAGGAGGAGATTAGAGCCCTCAAAGAGAATGGTATGGAGGCTGAGAATCAGAAAACCATCCAGGGAGAAGGTGGTAATAGTTTTTTGGATGAGAATGCCACAATAAAAGCAACATTTGCAGAAATACTAAAAAAAATAACTCTGAAGTAATGACTGCAGTGATGGAAGTGGCCATGAAAGCAGCCACCTCACAGGAGGCGGCACGCTCCACTAGCCAACTGCTGGAAAGGAACAGGTCAGTGGTTGCGGTGGGTATTAAAGAGCAGGAAGGCTCTAATAGGACAGAGTGGAATGACAAGGACAAAGCAGCAGTGAATGAAGTACTAAAGGCACTAGACATGGAAGAGGCTGAGCATAGCATTGAGAAGGTTTTCAGGCTAGGTTGGTACAACAAAGACCGAGACCGAATGATAAAGATAGTGTTTGCAAACGAGAGCACAAAGGAGAAGATCCTATCAAGGAAGAGCTCCCTGAAAAACGTGGGAAAATTAAAAAATGTATTCCTCCAGAGAGACATGACAAGGGAGGAGAGAGCCGTGGCAGCAGAAGCAAGGAAGAGGCGCAGGGCGAGAGGGGAAAACCAGGAAGTCACAGCTCCCAACACAACACCCCCAGAAGCGAGGGGGGAACCCACAACCAGCTACCCAGTAACACCAGAAGGGAGGACAACCCCGCCTCCCTCCTCTGCATAGAAAACCCCCCTACCCCAAACCCTCCCTGCCCCCACTCAAATGTTCAGCCAAATCTCCCTCCCCCCACACCCAATCCCCACCCTTGTACCCCTCCCCTCCTCCCGAGTCCTCCCTCCCCCCATTTCCTTCCCGTCCTCCCTCCCCTTTCACCCCATACCCTCCCTGTCCCTCCCCCTTCAGTGGATCCCCCGCCCCTCATCCCAGTATCCTCCGAGACCCTGTTATCCACCTCACAGGTCCTCACACCCATGGAACAGCCTCCCCCACCAGCAGAACACTCACCAAGGAGGCGATTTGAGAAGGGACAGAAGAAAGTGAGCCTCAAAGCGATGTACACTAATATAGATGGAATTACAAATAAAGCAAATGAGCTTGGAGAACGGGTACTAGAGGAAAACCCAGACATAATAGCCCTCACAGAAACAAAGATCACGAAAACGATAACAAATGCAATGTTCCCACAAGACTATTATGTTATGAGGAAAGAGAGGGAAGGAAGAGGTGGGGGTGGTGTAGCTCTGCTGGTAAGAAAAGGCTGGAATTTTGAGGAGATGGATATTCAGGGCTGTGAAGGTTTCAGTGACTACATAGCAGGTACCGTAACAAATGGAGGGAAAAAAATTAGAGTCGTAGTCATATATAATCCACCACTAAATGACAGAAGACCTAGACAGGAATATGATAGAAACAACATGGCCACCATTAACATAATAGAAAGAGCAGCTTCTGTTGCTAGCAGGAATGGATCTGGACTACTAATTATGGGAGACTTCAACCATGGGAAGATAGATTGGAAGAACAGAGACCCGCATGGAGGACCAGAAACATGGAGGGCTAAGCCTCTGGACGTGGCAACAAGAAACTTTCTAAGCCAGCACATCAAAGAACCAACAAGAATGAGAGGAGAAGATGAACCAGCAATGCTTAATTTGATATTTACCCTAAATGAGTGGGATATAAGAGAAGTTAAGATGGAAGTGCCCTTGGGAATGAGTGACCACAGTGTATTGAACTTTGAGTACCTGGTAGAGCTAGGACTTATCTCCCCCCAAAAAGAACTAGGAATCAAAAGGCTGGCATACCGAAAGGGAAATTATGAACAGATGAGAAGTTTCCTAAGTGAAATACCTTGGGACACAGACCTCAGAGATAAGTCTGTACAGGGCATGATGGACTATGTTACCCAAAAGTGTCAGGAGGCAGTAAACAGGTTCATCCCGGCCCAAAGGGAAAAATCCGAGAAGCAACAAAAGAATCCATGGTATAATAGGGCATGGATGGAAGCGAAGATACTGAACAAAAGGGCGTGGAGGAACTTCCGGAATAACAGAACACCAGAAAGCAGAGAGAGATACCAGAGAACCAGGAATGAGTACGTCAGGGTGAGAAGAGAAGCAGAGAAAAGTTTTGAAAATGATATAGCAAACAAAGCCAAGACCGAACCAAAGCTACTCCACAGTCACATCAGAAGGAAAACAACAGTGAAAGAACAGGTATTGAAACTTCGAACAGGCGAGGACAGGTATACAGAGAATGACAGAGAGGTGTGTGAAGAACTCAACAAGAGGTTCCAGGAGGTCTTCACAATAGAACAAGGTGAGGTCACTGTGCTAGGAGAAAGGGAGGTAAACCAGGCGGCCTTGGAAGAGTTCGAAATTATGAGAGAGGAGGTCAAGAGACACCTGCTGGATCTGGATGTTAGAAAGGCTGTTGGTTCAGATGGGATCTCACCATGGATACTGAAAGAGTGTGCAGAGGAACTTTGCTTGCCACTCTCCATAGTGTATAGTAAGTCACTGGAGACGGGAGACCTACCAGAAATATGGAAGACGGCGAATGTGGTCCCAATATACAAAAAGGGCGACAGGCAAGAGGCACTGAACTACAGGCCAGTGTCCTTGACTTGTATGCTATGCAAGGTGATGGAGAAGATCGTGAGAAAAAAAGAGGAGGGTAGTGTTGTGGAGGAGGAAGAGTAGGGTAGTGTTGTGGAGGAGGAAGAGGAGGTTAGTTTTGTGGAGGAGGAAGAGGAGGGTAGTGCTGTGGAGGAGGAAGAGGAGGGTAGTGTTGTGGAGGAGGAAGAGGAGGTTAGTTTTGTGGAGGAGGAAGAGGAGAATAGTGCTGTGGAGGAGGAAGAGGAGGGTAGTGTTGTGGAGGAGGAAGAGGAGGGTAGTGCTGTGGAGGAGGAAGAGGAGGGTAGTGTTGTGGAGGAGGAAGAGGAGGGGTAGTGTTGTGGAGGAGGAAGCGGAGGGTAGTGTTGTGGAGGAGGAAGAGGAGGGTAGTGTTGTGGAGGAGGAAGAGGAGGGAAGTGTTGTGCAGAAGGAAGAGGTGGGTAGTGTTGTGGAGGAGGAAGAAGAGGAGGGGAGTGTTGTGGAGGAAGTGGAGGGTTGTCTTGTTAATGAGGAGGAGGGTAGTCTAGTAGTGTTATGGAGGACAAGTAGGGTAGGCCAGGGAGGCAACACTCACCCTCGCACCAACACAGTAGGCCAGGGAAGCAACACTCACCCTCGCACCAACACAGTAGACCAATGAAGCAACACTCACCCTCGCACCAACACAGTAGACCAAGGAAGCAACACTGACCCTCTCACCAACACAGTAGGCCAGGGAGGCAACACTCACCCTCTCACCAACACAGTAGGCCAGGGAGGCAACACTGACCCTCTCACCAACACAGTAGGCCAGGGAGGCAACACTCACCCTCTCACCAACACAGTAGGCCAGGGAGACAACACTCACCCTCTCACCAACACAGTAGGCCAGGGAGGCAACACTCACCCTCTCACCAACACAGTAGGCCAGGGAGGCAACACTCACCCTCTCACCAACACAGTAGGCCAGGGAGACAGCACCCACCCTCTCACCAACACAGTAGGCCAGGGAGACAACATTCACCCTCTCACCAACATAGTAGGCCAGGGAGGCAACACTGACCCTCTCACCAACACAGTAGGCCAGGGAGACAACACCCACCCTCTCACCAACACAGTAGGCCAGGGAGACAACACTAACCCTCTCACCAACACAGTAGGCCAGGGAGGCAACACTGACCCTCTCACCAACACAGTAGGCCAGGGAGGCAACACTATCCCTCTCACCAACACAGTAGGCCAG
The DNA here is from genome assembly GCF_040958095.1 of Procambarus clarkii. Taxonomy (NCBI): domain Eukaryota; kingdom Metazoa; phylum Arthropoda; class Malacostraca; order Decapoda; family Cambaridae; genus Procambarus; species Procambarus clarkii. The sequence goes on along the minus strand of NC_091170.1, from coordinate 51,177 downwards.
GGAGGCAACACTCACCCTCTCACCAACACAGAAGGCCAGGGAGGCAACACTCTCCATCTCACCAACACAGTAGGCCAGGGTGACCACACTCACCCTCTCACCAACACAGTAGGCCAGGGAGACAACACAGTAGGCCAGGGTGGCAACACTCACCCTCTCACCAACACAGTAGGCCAGGGAGGCAACACTGACCCTCTCACCAACACAGTAGGCCAGGGAGGCAACACTCACCCTCTCACCAACACAGTAGGCCAGGGTGACCACACTCACCCTCTCACCAACACAGTAGGCCAGGGTGACCACACTCACCCTCTCACCAACACAGTAGGCCAGGGAGACAACAAAGTTGGCCAGGGTGGCAACACTCACCCTCTCACCAACACAGTAGGCCAGGGAGGCAACACTCTCCATCTCACCAACACAGTAGGCCAGGGTGACCACACTCACCCTCTCACCAACACAGTAGGCCAGGGAGACAACACAGTAGGCCAGGGTGGCAACACTCACCCTCTCACCAACACAGTAGGCCAGGGAGGCAACACTCACCCTCTCACCAACACAGTAGGCCAGGGTGACCACACTCACCCTCTCACCAACACAGTAGGCCAGGGTGACCACACTCACCCTCTCACCAACACAGTAGGCCAGGGTGACCACACTCACCCTCTCACCAACACAGTAGGCCAGGGTAGCAACACTGACCCTCTCACCAACACAGTAGGCCAGGGAGGCAACACTCACCCTCTCACCAACACAGTAGGCCAGGGAGGCAATACTGACCCTCTCACCAACACAGTAGGCCAGGGAGGCAACACTCACCCTCTCACCAACACAGTAGGCCAGGGTGACCACACTCACCCTCTCACCAACACAGTAGGCCAGGGTGACCACACTCACCCTCTCACCAACACAGTAGGACAGGGTGACCACACTCACCCTCTCACCAACACAGTAGGCCAGGGAGACAACAAAGTAGGCCAGGGTGGCAACACTCACCCTCTCACCAACACAGTAGGCCAGGGAGGCAACACTCTCCATCTCACCAACACAGTAGGCCAGGGTGACCACACTCACCCTCTCACCAACACAGTAGGCCAGGGAGACAACACAGTAGGCCAGGGTGGCAACACTCACCCTCTCACCAACACAGTAGGCCAGGGTGACCACACTCACCCTCTCACCAACACAGTAGGCCAGGGTGACCACACTCACCCTCTCACCAACACAGTAGGCCAGGGTGACCACACTCACCCTCTCACCAACACAGTAGGCCAGGGTAGCAACACTGACTCTCTCACCAACACAGTAGGCCAGGGAGGCAACACTGACCCTCTCACCAACACAGTAGGCCAGGGAGGCAACACTGACCCTCTCACCAACACAGTAGGCCAGGGTGACAACACTCACCCTCTCACCAACACAGTAGGCCAGGGAGACAACACTCACCCTCTCACCAACACAGTAGGCCAGGGAGGCAACACTGACCCTCTCACCAACACAGTAGGTCAGGGAGGCAACACTGACCCTCTCACCAACACAGTAGGCCAGGGAGGCAACACTGACCCTCTCACCAACACAGTAGGCCAGGGTGACCACACTCACCCTCTCACCAACACAGTAGGCCAGGGAGACAACACTCACCCTCTCACCAACACAGTAGGCCAGGGTGACCACACTCACCCTCTCACCAACACAGTAGGTCAGGGAGGCAACACTGACCCTCTCACCAACACAGTAGGCCAGGGAGGCAACACTCACCCTCTCACCAACACAGTAGGCCAGGGTGACCACACTCACCCTCTCACCAACACAGTAGGCCAGGGAGGCAACACTCACCCTCTCACCAACACAGTAGGCCAGGGAGGCAACACTGACCCTCTCACCAACACAGTAGGCCAGGGAGGCAACACTCACCCTCTCACCAACACAGTAGGCCAGGGAGGCAACACTCACCCTCTCACCAACACAGTAGGCCAGGGAGGCAACACTCACCCTCTCACCAACACAGTAGGCCAGGGAGACAACACTCACCCTCTCACCAACACAGTAGGCCAGGGAGACAACACTCACCCTCTCACCAACACAGTAGGCCAGGGAGGCAACACTCACCCTCTCACCAACACAGTAGGCCAGGGTGACCACACTCACCCTCTCACCAACACAGTAGGCCAGGGTGACCACACTCACCCGGCTCACCAACACAGTAGGCCAGGGTGACCACACTCACCCTCTCACCAACACAGTAGGCTCACACAGTTAATATACCTACTATATACATGCCACACCTGTGACAGAAAAAACATGTTTTTTGAAAAACAGGGCCATCTGTTGGACGTAAGACCAACACATGCAGAAATCTCCGAAAGATCTTCACCTATTGCTTTGAAATTTTGACACAGCTTTCCATTCAAATACATGCAGGTTTTTATATACCTACAATATAGATGACACACCTGTGACAAAGTAAAAACATGCCGTTTTTGAAAATCAACGCTATCTGTTGTACATAATAGCAACACATGCTATACTAAACATGTTACGATTCTATTTCAATGTTACCGATTGCATTGACAAATTGAATTTTCATAGATTTCGAATTATTTTAATTTTGATTTATTTATTCTGTGAGACCTTGCCATGGAATTGAGCTGTGTAGTTTACCATACCATTCATTTTGTAAGTATAAGTATAGATGCCACACCAGTCACAGGTAAAAACCTTCTTTAGGAAACAGTGCCACCTGTTGCACATATGAGCAACACAAGCTAAATATGTTACGATTCCATTTCAATGTTTCCAATTTAATTGATAACTTGAATTTTCATAGATTTCGATCAATTTTGACTTTTATATAATTATTTTGTGTGGCATTGTGTTAGAATTAAGCTGTGTTGTTTACCATACCATTCATTTCGTGAGTATAGTTTATTTTTTTATTTTTTCATTGTTTTTATTTCGTTTTTTTAACTGTTTTCTTATATCAGTGATGGGAACATCAGATCATTTGATGTTCCCAATTTTCTGATCGGAACATCCGATCATTTGGGAATGCATCGGACAAGGGAGTGGGGAATGGTGAGGAGGACGAGGTGACGGGAGTGGGGGATGGTGAAGAGGACGAGGTGACGGGAGTGGGGGATGGTGAAGAGGATGCGGGGACAGGTGAGGGGTTAATAATGGGAAGGACGAGGGGGCGGAGGAGCTGGGGATGGTGGGGAGGAAGGGACTGGAGAATAGAGAATGGTGGGGAGGACACAGGGACAGGGAAATGGGAGATGGTGGGGAGGACAATGGGACAGGAAGGTTGGAATGATAATTAGGACGAGGAGACGGTGGAGTGGGGAATGGTGGGGAGGTCGAGGGAACGGTAAAGTGGGGGGAGGGGGGGAAGGTGGGGAGGATGAGGGGATAGAGAAGGGGGGTATGGTGGGGGGACGGGGGAATGAGGAATGGTTAGGAGAAAGAGGAAACGGGGGAGTGTTTGGGAGCACAATGGAACGGGGGAAGGAGGACAGGGGAAAGTTGCTGTGGCTGAGCAACACAGTGTTCTCCCATATTAACAGGGACTTGATGAAAAAACGTAAAAATGACCCCTCACTTGCTCTAGTGCTCTTGGGAGGTGGTGGTCTTTGGAGTGTATAAATACTCCGAAATTACCATCTCTTTTAAGGGTCTGAGCAGGTGGTGGAGTGGGTTAAGGCGTACCTGTTATGCCAGTTGCTGGAAGGCTTCTGTGCTGGCTAGGGTTCGAGTCTCCTGGTGGGAAAGTGTTCTAAAGTTCTATATATATATATATATATATATATATATATATATATATATATATATATATATATATATATATATATATATATATATATATATACAACTATATATATATAGTTGTATATATATATTCTCTATTATATATATATGTTATATATATAATATATATATAATATATATATATATTATTTATATAATATATATATATATATATATATATATATATATATATATATATATATATATATATATATATATATATATATATATATCCACCTTTCTTTCTCTCCGTCCATCTGTACAGCCTTCTATCCTTCGTTCATATCCATCAGGTTCTTTCTATTCATCCATTGTTCTATCTATCTATCCATCTATCTATCCATGCACCTACTGATCGTTCTATCCATTCATCCACCCAATTATCTCTATTTATCTATCCCATGTAATTAATCTTCAATCCATATCCATCTTGCTACCTATACATCCATCCATATATTCATCTATCTGTCCTTCCATTTACCTGTCCAACCATCTACTCATCTGACTATCTATTCATCCATTTATCCCTCCATCTAACCACTCATATGTCTACCTATCTATCCATACATGCATCTACCTATTCATTACACAGAGTAATCACACTCGCATGATACATCAATGAGAAAATCCGTAGGAGCCGTGATATAGGTTCGAACCTATGCGGTGAGTGTTCCCAGGTCTAGAAGAGTAAGCGACGACAAGGTAAAAAAGGATTACAAGCTGCGGTACTACTGCACCCTCTAGGACTTCTGAGGTTTCCACTGAAGCACGAACCAGAGTTTCACACAATCCCCCCCCCCCCCATGCACTCTAACTCTATCATCTCGGAATGTTCCACCTCTGACGCTCCTCCTTCAATACAAAGTGAGCGTATGCCTGGGAACACCCAGCACATAGGTTCCAACCCGCATCACAGCTCCTACGGATTATCTGTTTATTCATTTGTCTATCCATCCATTCCTTTATCTACTGTCTGCCTCATTCTCTTCCTCTATCTTTGTCTCTACCTCGCTCTGTCTGTCTCGAGCTGTGTTTTTGTTTCTGACTTTCTGTGTGTTTCTGTCTATCTTTTTCTTTGACAATATCTGTCTTAAAAATAATATAATTGTCTAATGTGTGGGTGGTCGGCAGTGACAGCAGTTCAGTAGTGTGAAGTACTGAAAAAACAATAGTTATCCTTACCATGGTAAAGAGCAGTTGCTTGAGAAACTTTTGCCACTGTGGGAGAATTGTCTGTTTGATGCTAGTATGGACAAATTATTCACAGCAGGAATTTTCTGTTAATTTTTTCAAAAGCAATTAATTATGGTGCAGATTACTATAACACAACTTATTTTAAAACTTTAGCCTCCAACTATGAACAGACAAACACTTGGTATAATTATAAAATATAAATATTACATTTTGACACATGATAAGTGTGGTGTATTGTGTGACATGAGTGTTGTACAATGTTGGGATGCATAAGTGTGACTCGTACCTCTATTATTTGTAGAGTTGATGTCTGCTCCAGCGTCGAGGAGGACCTTCACAGTGTTGTCGTGACCACCTGCGGCTGCCCCGTGAAGGGCTGTCCTGCCTGTCAACAGATACCACAATTGTTATTATGCATAAACCATCACGATTCCAGTAATTTATGTAAAATATTGAAATAAGTTGTTCTAGTTAACCATTTTTATATACTAGTGAAGTATACCGACTTTAAGCTTTTATGTATAACTATTTTCACCGTAAATTTAAAAGAGGAAGATCAATTTACAATTAATAAGAATAGATCACCATTAAAATATCCGACATTTCACAAGTTCTTATTTGATAATGTATTACTTGTGACGAGAGCGACAGTGGTGCTATTGTCATGCCCGAAACACTGAGTGTATTAGTGGCTTGAGGCATAGTATTTACTTGCCCTACATAGAGATACAACATTTTTCTTGAATACCATTTTGTATGTATGTACTTTCCCCTAATAAATATTATTATTATTTTTATTAATAGAAGAAGAAGAAGAGCATTATGCAGAACCCAACAATAAATGACTTTACTAAGTGTGAACCGATAGCTCCAGTCTTGCCATCGTCAGTTAATCAATATAACCTTTATAAGCAACATACACCATAAATGTTTGGCAATAAAATGTTGGCAATACTAGTTCGAGGAAAGAGAAACATTGTTGCTATCACATTCAACCAATATATTCATAAATGGCATGTAACTAATGATATATGAGAATGGCGGATTGAGGCATGAGGAACATCGTTGTCGTCATCAGTTAATAATGAGCTTCACAGACACTCTGAACACCACCAATAGTTATCTTACCATGCAAGCTTAAGGCATGAGTAACACGCCTGATAAATCTATATAAATGAAAATGTAAATGTTCGTTTGTTCAAAATTGCTAATCTCCGAAAGTTCTTCACCGATTGCTTCGAAATTTAACCACAACGTTTCATTCGCATCCGAGGTTCGTTTTTATATACATACTATATAGATGTCACGTCTGTGCCGGGAATTTTTTTTTTTTAAACAATTTTTTCATGTGTTTTTCATGTGAGGGAAATCATCGAAACCTCTTTACCGATTGCTCTGAAATTCTTACACACCGTTGCATTCGAATAGGGGCGTGTTATTATATACCTACTATATACATGCTACTATACTATATACATACATACGGTGGAATTGAGCTGTGTTATTTACAATACCGTTCATTTCGTAAGTGTAAGTATGGATGGCAGACCTGAGACAGGTAAAAACATTCATTTTTTAAGAAACAGCGCCATCTGTTGCACGAAGAGCAGCACACGCTATAATAAATATGTTACTATTCCATTTCAATGTTGCCGATTGCATTGACAAATTGAATTTTCGTAAATTTCGATTTATTTTCAATTTAATTTATTTATTATGTGTGACAGTGCGTGAAATTGAGCAGAGTTGATTACCATACCATTCATTTTGCGAGTATACGTATAAGTAAGTAAGTAAGTAATTATCAAAAGAAGGCACCAAACCGGGAAGGCTATGTAGCACCATCAAATACGCAAAATAATCAGAGGGCGCTAAATATCACCAAGGATGCCAATACGAGAACAAAAACGCATAAGGCGAACGATATCAAAAGTATCCGAGTCACCAAGAATTCTATCGAGGGACAGGTGACCGCGAGGGGCGGTCGGAAAGCAAGACACACGCTCGTCCTGGAAGTCAGGACATTCAAGAAGGACATGCACGACCGTAAGAGGGACAATGCAACTAGGACAATAAGGAGCAGGGCGGCGCTCCATCAAGTGACCATGGGTTAAGCGAGTATGGCCAATACGCAACCTCGCCAGAGCTGTTTCCCACCGCCGGTTACGGTGGAAGGAGGACTGCCACGAGGAAACACAACATTTAAGAGTACGTAGCTTGTTACCAGTAACAGACAACCAAGAAGCCTGCCAACGGGTAAGGACTGAGGAATGGATAACCGGGTAAAAGTCGGAATACGGAATGCCTTTACGAGAGATGGGACAAGAGCGGACAGCTTCCTTGACGGCAGCATCCGCACGTTCATTTAAAGACACACCAATATGGCTGGGAACCCAACAAAACTCAACCGACTTAAATTTACTGTGAACGAGAAACAGCCAATGCTGGATCTCGACAACTACTGGATGAACCGGATTAAAGGACCCGAGGGCCATGAGGGCACTACGAGAGTCAACAACAACTACAAAGGAAGACTGACAACGAGAAAGCAGGAGACGAAGAGCATAGAGAATAGCATAAAGTTCCGCTGTAAAGATGCTAGTCTCCGGAGGCAAGCGACACATATAAGTGCGATCAGGAAAAACAACAGAGTAGCCAACACTGTCCGCTGACTTAGACCCATCGGTGAAGACAGAAACGAAGCGGGAGTGAGAAGAAAAGTGCTCGAGGAAAAGGCGTTTTAGAACCGTAGGAGAGGTAAAAGCTTTAGTGATACGGGTCAAGGATGTACAAAACCGCGGAAGAGGGACCCATCCACGGGGGCAAAGAAGGAACAACACGAGGAGAAACATCAGAAATACGAACGGAAAGAGAATCCTGCAGGCGAGATAACCGGACAGAAAGAGGGAGGTGGTGAAGAGGAACAGGAACCGCAGGAGGGGTAAAAGTTAAAGCATGACAGGCGAGAGGAAGGATGTTGCAAGGACCGCGCAAGATAGCGAAGACAGTAGCGATCACGGCGGTCCTGGAGAGACAGGAAGCCAGTGTCAACATACAAGCTAAGGATGGGAGTCGAACGAAAGGCACCAGAACTGAGGCGCAACCCAGTATGGTGCAAAGCATCAAGACGGCGAAGAGTAGAAGGAGAAGAAGACGACTAAGCAGGGCAACCATAATCGAACTTAGACAGGACGAGAGAGGAATGTAAAGCAAGGAGAGTGCGCCTATCTGTCCCCCAAGAAGTATGGGACAAGACCCGAAGGAGGGTAAGGGCCTTAGAGCACTCAACACGGAGGTAAGAGATATGGGGAGACCAAGACAAACGAGTGTCAAGGAATAACCCCAAAAGCTTCGCGGAATCTTTGTATTCAAGGGGATGACCATAAAGTGACAAAGAGGGACGAAGAACAACCCGTTTCCGCGTAATAGTCATGGCACAAGTCTTAGAAGTAGAGAACTTGAAGCCATGATCTGTGGCCCAAGACGACACGGCATCAATTGCAAGTTGAAGCTGGCGTTGAAGGATAGGCGAATCATCACCCTGACAACAAAGGGTAAGATCATCGATATAGAGAGCGGAGAAGACACCAGAAGGAAGAGAGGAAAGAAGACCATTGAGGGCAACCAGAAAAAGAGTAGTGCTCAGAACACTACCATGGGGCACACCTTCGTATTGCTGAAAAGAGGGAGAGAGAGCAGCGGTACCAAGGCGCACCCGAAAGGAACGACGAGAGAGGAAGCTGCGGAGAAAGAGAGGGAGATGACCACAAAGGCCAAAAGAATGAAGTTGAGATAGGATATGATAACGCCAAGTGGTGTCGTAAGCCTTTTCCAGGTCAAAAAGGACGGCAACAACGGAGGTCTTCGCAGCAAAAGCAGTACGAATATAGACCTCCAAGTTCACCAGGACATCTGTCGTGCTGCGGCACTTGCGGAAACCAAATTGAGAAGGGGAGAGGAGGTGATGGTGTTCCAGTAACCACATCAGACGAACGTTAACCATACGTTCAAAGAGTTTGCAGACACAACTTGTGAACGCAATAGGGCGAAAGTCCTTAGGGGAAGTACCCAGAGACCCCGGTTTGCAAACAGGGAGGACAACGGCATCGAGCCAGTCCTCAGGGACTGACGACGACTCCCAGATCCGATTATACAGACTCAGTAAATACTGAGACGTGCTCGGAGGGAGATGGCGAAGCATCTCATAATGAATACCATCGGAGCCTGCCGCCGTAGAACCGCAGAGGGCCAGGGCAGAACGAAGTTCAGAGATAGAGAAGGGATCATTATAGGGAAGCTGAAGATGAGTGCAGAAATCTAAAGGACGAGACTCAAGGACATGTTTACGAAGAAGGAAAGATTGGGGAAGATGAAGACCAGAGCTAACAGAAGAAAAGTGGGAACCCAGTTCGGAAGCGACCTGCAACGGGTCCGCCACAAGAGTATCATGGAGGTGAAGGACCGGTGAAACATCGGGAACGAACTTACCCGCTATCTTGCGGATACGCTTCCAGATCTGGGCCAGAGGGGTTTCGGACGTAATTTTTGAGACATAAGATGCCCAACATTCACGTTTAGCCGTACGGATGGCCCTACGGGCCACCGCACTCGCTTTCTGAAAGAAAAGAAAAGAATCGGTCGTCTGCCTACGGCGGTGCCTCTTCCAGGCTGCACACTTACAGCGGACAGCCCGAGCACAGTCCGCATTCCACCAGGGAACGCACTTCCGTGGACCCCGAGAGGAAGAGCGAGGAATAGAGCGGAGGGCAGCGTTGAAGACAGTGTCATGAAAAAGGAGGATAGCACGAGAGAGAGGCAGAAGGGAGAGGTCAGAGAGAGCAGCACTGAGGGTAAATAGGGTCCAGTCTGCCTTAGCAAACTGCCACCTAGGGAAAGAGAGGGAAGGGCGAAAAGAGAAAAAGGAAACAAGGATGGGGAAATGATCACTTCCATGGAGGTCATCAAGAACCTGCCACGTGAAATCTAAGTAAAGAGAAGAAGAGCAGAGAGAAAGATCAAGACAAGAAAGGGTGCGAGTCCGAGAGTCCAAATGAGTGGGCTCACCAGAATTCAGAAGAGACAGGGAAGAAGAGAGGAGAAACGGCTCAAGGAGGCGACCCCGGGTATTCGTCAGAACGTCACCCCAAAGAGAATGACGACAATTGAAGTCACCCAGCAGGAGCACAGGCTCCGGCAAGGAGTCTAGGAGGTGTTTCAAATCAGGAAGAGAGAGCGGGACACTCGGGGGGAGATAAATGGAACAAACTGTGTACCATTTCCCCACAAAGATACGAGCAGCAGAACAATGGAGAGGCGAAGGAAAAAGCAAAGGACCAAAGGGAACATCAGCACGAATCAAGAGAGCAGGAGAATTAGAAGCCCCAGCAATGGCTGGGGGGGGGGGAGAGAAAGGAATAACCACGAAAACGACCAGGACGAGCACCAAGCATTGGCTCCTGGAGACAGACACAAAGGGGCGAAAACCGCGAAATCAGAAGTTGGAGTTCGAGGAAATTGGCGTAATAACCTCGAACGTTCTATTGAAGAATGGACAACGACGAGAAGAGAAAGGACAAAAACAGAGAACAAGGAAGAAACAAAGGCGAAGGAGCAACAGAGCACGTTAAAGAATATCAGGGTCGGGATCAGGGTCAGCAAAGGCAGGGTTAGGGGGCATGGGTAAACTGAGCAAAGACGGAGGGAAGGAAACGGGAGAACAGATAAGAGGTGGGCGGGCGGGGTCCGGAGGAGGAGGAGGAGGAAGAGGAGGAGACAACGGAGAGGAGCAGTCAAGGACAGCAGCAGGAAGAGGGGGAGTAGAAAGAGGGGAGCGCACCTCAGCAAGAGCAGCAACCGAAAGGGAAGCAGGGGCCAAAGAAACCTCCATAGCAGGAACAGGGGGCGCAATCACTGAAACGGGAGGGGAAGGAGCAACAGAGCCAGAAGTAGGAGCTGAGGAAGAAAGCGAAGCCTTCTTACCCGCCGGGAAAGAGGAAGGAGAGGAGCCAGGCTTTCGCTTCTGACTTAAAGAGACCGGTGTCCCAGCAACTACGTACCGGGCAACGGATTCCAGTGTCTCAACAGGAGAAGCCGAACGAGAGCACACACGACGGCCGTTAGGAGAGCGATGGACATCCGCCCGCACCGACAGGCGGTGGGGAGAACCGATAGATGGAGGAAGAGGATGGGAAGGATGATCGGAGGGGGACGAGGAAGAAGACACAGGAGACACGACAGACCGGATAGAAGGAAGGGGAACCCCAGACAGAGGACCAGGAGGAGGATCCTTCGGGAGAGAACCCAAAGGAACAAAGGAGGGGGCAGTGTGCGCATCAGGGTCCAAGGCCCGGAAACGGTTGTGAGTCTGAGGAAGGCGGGAAGGACGAGGAGAGGAAGAGCGCAACACACGAGCATAAGAGATATTAGCAAAAGGCGGGAGCCGGCGAACCTGGCGCCTCGCCTCAGGAAAAGATAAACGCTCCCGGTGCTTCAAGTTGAGGACGGCTGCCTCAAGCTTGTAATGGACACACGCACGGGAGAAGGTAGGATGGGCCTCACCGCAGTTGAGGCAACAAGCCTGGGGAGAAGTGCACTCCGACTTAGAGTGACCTTCACTCCCACACAAAGGACAGAGAGAGACAGTCCCAGAGCAGCGGAGGGCACCATGCCCAAACCTCCAGCACTTGTTACAAAGTCGAGGAGAAGGAATATACTCCTGGACAGAGCACCTAGCACCAGCAAGAATGACAGAGGATGGAAGGGTCCTACCATCAAAGGTGATCTTCACAACGCGAAGGGGTTGACGGCGACGACCACGAGGGGGACGAGTAAACGAGTCAACCTGGAGGACAGAATGGCCTTGGGCATCAAGGATATGCCGAATATCATCGTGGCAATCCTGCAGATTCCGAACACTGGTTGCAACATGGGGTGGGAGGAGAATAGTGCCAACACTGGCATTCATCTGAACGTTCTTGGAGATCCGAACAGGGATCTCGCCAAGGCAAGATAAGGCAGCCAAGCGGGAAGCCGCATCCTGAGAAGGAGCAGCAACGACACGTGTACCGAGACGAGTGGGGTTGAAAGTAACAGACGCATCCACGGAATCTACAAGATGCCGATGGAGGGAGAAATCGTCAGGAGGCGCAGAATCAAGAGGGAGGAGATCAAAGTATTTGGCCCATGAAGCAGGACCAAACAAGGCCTGATACGCATCAGCACGAGAAGGAATCGAGCGAGTGCGGTTGGGGCGCGAACGGCGTTGAGAACCCCTAGAGAGAGAGGGGTCAAAAGGCGCAGTAGTCACAACGAAAGACTTAGCCACACCAGGGGACGAAGTGGTCACCACCGGGGGCTGGAGGCTCGACCCAACCACAGAGGAGGGAGGGGAGCTGGGGGAAGAAGTCAGAACTGTCAAAGGAGGAGCAAGGTCGGGGCCCAACGCAGTGGGAGCTACAGAGCCTGGTCTTCCAATACAGGCTGACTCGGGGGCTTGGTCGCCCACCCCATGAGCCTGAGAGGGTACAACGGAAACATTCAACGACATAGAGACGAAAAGTGACAAATTCATCCACGAATGTGCCCCCATACCCACCATGGAGCCACAATTAGAGGCAGGACACCCAACAGGAAGCTATCGCCGATCATGCCGGTGCCCCCTAGGGGTGCGTCGTGAGTATACGCCCCACAAACGCCACCTTAAGAACCGTCAGTCCGTCGAGATCGGGTTCAGCGACGAAAGGGGGATTGACAATAAAAGGTTCCCCTTACTCGAGACGTTGGGTACTACAGTTCTACGGGTGCAAGAGTATGCCTCCTCAAGCACCCGGGCGTCAAAATAGAAGAAGTCCAAAGAAAGAATCCAAAACAAGCAAAAGGTCGGCAGGAAACGACAAGCAGATAGGAGAAGAGGGGGGAGAAAAACGAAACATAAGGAAAAGGAAAAGCGATCCGGCACAATTGGAGAAGACAGCAGCAGGAGTGCAAGGCCAGAAAAGGACAGAGGACTGCCCAACGGAGTGTAACAAACTAGGCTGTTGTAAGAATTATTCCAGAAGGTTCCAGAAGTTCGAGTAGGGACCTGACCTCTCAACAACCCCCAGTCCCCTGGGAATTAGCAGGTCTGAGTCACAAATGGCGGGCATCTTTGTTCATAGTTTTGTATAATGAACCATCCTATAGTATTCAGTAATTTAGAGAAATTAGCCTTTATTCATTTTGCATTAAAATTGTATTGTATAATAGTACTGGATACAATATCAAGAGTATTCTAATTATTGAGTTTAAGTCACCATCAGTGACGTCACGAATCAGATCTAACTTGTAAGGCGGAGTGACCGGCGGTCATAGGTCATCAGGGTTGACAGGTCTACTATTTCTCAAAGTTCAATTAACCATTTTTGGGGGATCGGGAACAGCTCTGCCGTTAGATGTTTGTGTAATTTAATTTCAGTAAAATAATTCAACCAGTCTGGATCAATTAAGTACAACAGAGGTTAATTGTTATAACTTAACCTTGCTAAAGTAACTGGGTAAGCGATGCGGAACAATACAATGTTCTAGTCTGGGCTAGACCAGATGAGGAAGAGATCAGTGTGGACTCCAGAGCGACTGGGAGAGGTCAACCATCTACCTCTCCCCAAGACCAGCCCAACATCTTTAGCTGGTAAAACATAGAGGTATAGTTGCTATTGTTATGTATAAGAACAGTCAACTCATTGCATTCAGGTCAAGTAGGGAGTGTTAAAGTGACAGGGAGTGAACATATTTAGATTTTGTTTTAGTTTTTCTTTTAATAAATTAATTAGTTATTAAATTGCATTTTTATTATTTCCATGTGTTTTATGTGTATACTTATCCTGGTCACGTGGTCCACACGAGGCAGAGTTGGATTGGGCGCCGATTCTAACATCGAATCATTCCCGTGTAATTAATTTTCACACTCTTAAGTTTCCACGGTCATCGGTTATAGTGGGGATCAAGCCCCAAGGTTGATTAATTAGCGTGATCGATCCAGACCTCGATCATTGCTCGGTGTTGCTGGTCTGGTGGTGGCAGCGTAGAGGCGACTCTAGGGTTTTGCTCAAAGCCTAGGTCACGTCATACTGGGTGTAGAATCCTAAGTCGGTCAATCGTCTTAGGACCACGTGGCGTGGAGTTGGTTTTGGTAAAAGTTTTTGGAGTCCCTTGGTAGAGAATAAAAAGTAAGAATACGGGTAGAGGGGGAGTAGAAGGTAGATAAGTAGAGAGGAACCCTAACCCGTGTTACAATGGTGGACAGCGGTGGTTTCAACAATTTTGTTTGAAATTGTTAAAAGGCTCACGCGTCTAGTCGTTCGAACACGTGCGCGGATGCTAAGGAGACAGCCGCGGGCCAGGATTAGCAGTGCGCCCCACAACAGTGCGTTTGAGTGGGGATTGGCGAATCTTGGGTCATGCGGGCTGATATGATTAAGGTTTAGTTAGTAAGATTAGGCTGTTAAAATAGATTTATTGAAAAGGAGACCGCTCCGAGTTGATTGGACTGGGTACCATACTCGACCCATTGCAATTAATTCAGAGGTGTTGGGAGCCGCCATACTCTCAACAGCAGTTCCTTGAGGGCTGTCGGGGCGGATATATCTGTGGGACGCCAGTAGATAGTCCGAGGGCGTTATTAGACGACCCAAAACGCTAGGAAAAACGGAAATCCGTGAAGGGCGTTGCGGCCTCCGAGGGACGGACTAGTAACCTACCTAGCAGCGATTCAACAACTAAGTGATCGCACACTTAGTGGAGGTTGAGTCGTTCCTAGTCATAATTGTTGCTGAAAGCTGCGTGTCGCTCTGTTGGAACCTAGATGGTCGTGGCCCCTAGGCTAGGTGTGGTACGGCGAGCCGGTAGGAACAATTATAAGATTAAGTCGAGTGCATTTTTGAATTAAGTATACTTAAATTTATAAAGTAATTTCCGTTCATTTTCGTTGTTCTAGAGATTAATTTTTTTTCCCTTACATTCAATCCCCGGTTAAAAATTTTTTTTATCAAAGTGTTTAGCATTTTCTTGCATATTAGGCTAAGTGCGTACATTAAGTTTTGCTATTCCCTGTTGTATTAGTCTAAGTCAGAGGTGTTGGTACTAGCGTGTAGTTAATCCTCTGGACTTAGGGCTATTGGTCGGTCACTATAGTAAGTGAAGGAGTTTAAGGGATAGTAAGTTGCGTGTAAATGCTTAATAGAGTTCGTGGAATATTTCTAAGTATTTTGGGATAAGTTTTCGGCTAAGTCAATGTCGGAAAGTCGTTAACTGTAATTAATTTGTATTCGTGGGTCACGTGTATGATCTGGGTATCATTAGGATTCCCCAGTCGATGCGAGTGATATTTTCTAGTTTTTACCAGTAAGACGGTAAAATTGTGTTTGTAGACTTAGAATTCTGTTTTCAGTAGAAACGTAGGTGAAAAATTTTCTAAGTCCAGCTTGGGCTAGAATCTGACTTTTTGGCGGAAATTCTAATTTTCATGTTTCGTGTATATTCTGGGGTCAGTATTACTCTCTAGTGCGCGCAAGGGACGTAATTCTGTCCGTAAGGCATTAAACAGTGATAATAACATTTTTGCCGAATTTAGTTATTTTTCGAGAAAATCGTGTTGTAATTTTGTCAAAGTCCATTTGAGGTGAAAATCTCGGATTTTGACGGAAATTCGAATTAGTGAGTGTTGAAACCGCCCGAAGTGTCGGTATTGTTCTGCATACAAAGTCAGTAGTAAATAATAACGTATTTATATCTGGGAACGAGAAACCCAAATTTTTGTGAATTAAAGGAGTTTTGTGATATTTGGGGTGATAGAAAAATTTTTCCCTCGGAGTCAGAAAAATTGGCAGAGTCCAGCAATTGAGTAAAAACGCAGTTTTTGATAAAAATTCAATTTTCGGTAAGCATATATAGGTCCTGGGTGTCTATATTAATTGCTAGAGCGGTTTATTAACGTAAAACTAGTTATTTTCCTTCAGAACAAAAAATTTTGATTTTTCAGCGTTTAAGCGAAAAAGCGCGGGACTTAGTTTTTTCAGCGCAGCTGGTCCCGCTCCACCAGTCATCAGTGGCCACGCTGCTCACTTCAAGCGCGTTTAGTATTCAAGTACAGTAAATATTCTTTATTAATCCATCACGAGTGCTGCGCGTTAGTTGCGTTATCATTTAAATTGTTTTATATAAATTAGATTCTTTAATTTTTTTAACGTAAAGGACTTAGGTTTCAGCAATAGAACTGCGGGATATTTCACGGTCAGACACGAGTGCGGGGCAGACACTCATTCATTGGATTCACTTCAGCGATTCTCTCGATAAATCGTTGTATTTCCTATTTTGGGAATTTAGTAGTTTTCTCTTGGAAAAGAGTTGTGATTTTTTTGTTATTTGTATAAGATCACGGTTGTAGTGAGTCCGGGTCGAGGGTGTACTAAAGGGTAGTTTAGAAGAGACGTGGCACACCAGGAATCACAGAAAATGTTTAACCCAGATAATGACCAGTCAGTGGGGACCAGTGGGAGTGGAAGTGGAAGTGTAGAGGACAGCACCTCTTCCGACACCACTGGGGACCACCTAGGTACACCTCATCCGTCACTACAACAACCCCAACCCCATCCTCAATTCCCATACCAACCCCATCCTCAGTTCCCATACCAACCCTTCCCCCAACCCCAGGCCACTCCATACCCATTCCAACCCCAGGCCACCCCATACCCATACCCATTCCAACCCCAGGCCACCCCATACCCATTCCAACCCCAGGCCACCCCATACCCATACCCATACCCATTCCAGCCCCAGGCCACCCCATACCCACCCCAACCTCAATCCACACCCCAGCCTGAGGTCACCCACACCATACCTCAACCCCAACCTCAATCCGCACCCCAACCCCAGGCCACCCACACCATACCTCAACCCCAACCTCAATCCACACCCCAACCCGAGGCCACCCACACCATACCTCAACCCCAACCTCCATCCACACCCCAACCCCAGGCCACCCACACCATACCTCAATCCCAACCCCAGGCCGCCACAGCCTTAGACAGGCAGATGCGCACGGAGACGCCGGGCACCTAGTTGTCGCCATACGTAGAGGCGTTAAGTAAAGACGAGGGAGCCAAGCCGAGGAACTGTGGCGCGGGTTCATCAGGCGGGAAGCAGCCCTCAGCTGCAAGTTCGAGCCACCCTGCGCGGGGTAACAACAGAGATCCGCGGAGGTGTTACTCCTGCTGGAAGCGCGGGCATATACAGAGGGATTGCGAAGTCACTCCTACGAAAGCATGAAAGCAGGCTACTAGTGATGGTAGGCCTACTTTTGAGATAAAAGTGGAAGGTGTGAGATTGACAGCTTTTGTTGATACAGGAAGCCAGGCAACGGTAATTAAAAAGTCAGCCTTCAGCAATTTTAAGTATGCACGTCTTCAACGTTGCGCAAAGACATTAACAGCAGTCAATGGGGAAAAGATTGAGATCGTAGGTCAAGGTACAGTTAATTTTGAGATTGATGGGGAATTGCAGCCTCACACATGTACGATCGTAGAGAACCTTGATTTTCCTGGTCACATCTTAATGGGAACTGATTTTCTGTCGCGATTTGATTATTCCTTGTCTGCTCAAAAAGGGGCTAGGAACTGCAGGTTGCAGTTGGGACAGACTTCCTACCCAGTGGAGATGATCGACCATCCCCCAGTTGTAGCTTCAATTAAGAGGAAGCTGAAATATAATGCGCACTATCCAAAATTGATTTTTAAGTCTCTTCCAGACACAGTTAAGAGGTCATGCGCATTGCATGCATTGACTAAACAGAGTTGCCCACCACATTCTGTTAAATTTATTAAAGTAGCCGTGGGACGTCACATACAACCAGGTACCACCCTTCAGGTGGCTGGGAGATGTGATAGTTTATTAATTCCTCATCACTTAGTTGTAGTGCTCGATAAAGGTGCACTCATTCCAGTTGTCAATCTTTCACATAAGACTTTTCGCTTCAGGGCAGGTGATAGGGTATCTCAGGGAACCATGGTGGAGGACACAGAAATCTTTCACCATGAGTCAGCTGAGACGCCAGCCGTCACTGCACAATGTAGTGCACTGAATATGTTCAACACTAAAACACCATCCAAAGTACAATACGAGATGAGAAATGTTGCACAGAATGTAGAGGAAGTGGAAAAATTAATTTCAGCACTTGATTTGCAACATGTTGCACAGGCGGATAGGAAGGCACTGAGAGGAGTTTTACGAAAATTCCCTAAATTGTTTGGGACAGAGGATGACCAGATTGGTCTCCTTGATAAGATCGAGCACACCATTCCAACTGGTGACCATTTGCCTGTGTACACAAGACAGTGGAGGTTGCCGGAACAGGCAAAGAACATTATCAGGGAGGAGTGCCAGAAAATGTTGAGACAGGGCGTGATAGAGCCTAGTACGTCACCGTGGCTCTCTCCTGTTGTGCTAGTTCGGAAACCGGACGGTAGTTATCGTTTCTGTGTTGACTACCGGAAGGTGAACGAATTAACTAAGGGTGATGTGTATCCGTTGCCCCGAATACAGGAGATAATAGATCAATTTGGTGCTGCTAAGTATTTCTCAACTCTTGACGCAAAATCGGCGTATTGGGCGATCCCGGTGGCAGAACAGGATAGGGAAAAAACAGCATTCTCGGATGGTAGGCACACTTATCAATTCCTTAGGATGCCGTTTGGTTTGAAGACAGCGCCTTCGTCGTTACAGAGGGCCATCAACTTTATCCTTAGTCCGGTACTGGGTAGGCATTCTTTAGCGTACCTGGATGATGTTGTGATATATTCCAGGACGTTTGAGGAACACCTACAGGACTTGACTGAGACTTTGAAGTTGTTAGATCAGGCAGGTTTCAGGCTGAATGTTCAGAAGTGCACCCTGGCGGCTCAGAAATTCAAATTTCTGGGGTTCCAGGTGTGCCCAGACGGTATCCGACCTGACCCAGATTCTTGCCGCGCCATTGAGTAGCCTATTTCAGTAGGATGGTCAAAGGACCTGAAGTTCGTTATTCAGCTACGGATCGGGAGGCACTGGCAGTAGTAGAATCAGTTAGGTATTTCGAGCCTTACCTATTTCAGCGGCATTTTGTAATCTACACAGACCATCGAGCATTAACACACATATTTAAAAAGCGAACGAAATGCCCACGAATGTCACACTGGTCTCACGAACTTTCGGCCCACTCATTCCAGATCTTGTACAAGCCTGGTCCAGCATATGTTGTGCCAGACACGCTAAGTAGAAATATAGCGGCAATGCAGATTAATGAAAATATTGAAACCATTCCATCGGATAAAATGAGAGAATACCAGATGAACGAGCCGAGATGGAAAGAGATTATTGAGTATTTAGAGGGAGGAAAATACCCGAAAAAAAAAGAATTTACCTATTCATGATTTTGAAATGAAACAGGGCGTCCTGTATTATGTTAATAGCCAGAATGATAGGGCAGTATTTCAGCTAGTTATTCCGGACGCGTTGCGGTCATCGGCGTTAAAGCTTGCACATGCTTCAAAAATTGCAGGGCATCCGGGGATCTTTAAAACGCACTTAAAAGCAAAGTCTCTATTTTATTTTCCAGGATTACTTTCTGAGGTAATCAATTTCGTGAAGTCGTGCCCTCGTTGCCAGAGGAGGAAAGGCACCCTTAAGGTACAAGCCCCACTTCAGGAATTTCCTGAAATTCGTGAACCGTTAGATCGTGTGGGGGCCGATCTGATTGATTTACACCACAGTCATTCAGGAAATAGATATGTGTTGGTGCTAGTTGACCATCTGTCTAGATACACTACACTAGTTGCATTACCTCAGAAGGATTCTCGTACGGTTGCAGATGCGTTCTTGCGTAGGTTCGTTACTGTATTCGGACCTCCTAAAGTTTTAGTCTCTGACCGGGGTCAAGAATTCAATGGGAATATATTTAGAGAAGTTTGTAAGATTTTAGAGACAACTTCGGCTTTTACAATGGCCTACCACCCACAAGCAAACGGAATGACGGAACGGACTAATCGTTCAGTCAAGTATATGCTTGCAATCCTTGCTGAACATGATGCAAACACCTGGGATGAACACCTACCCTATGTTCAGTTCGCCTTGAATACTGCCATCCACTAATCAATTAACACCCAACCACTTCATTTGTTTACTGGTAATTCATGCAATTTCCCCTCAGGTCTGCTTAACAGACATAATGTTGCATACGGGGAGGACTATCCTTCAGAGGTCCTTGGTAAAATGAGAAATGCATGGAATATTGCAGCTGAAGCGTCCAAGAAGGCACGGACTCGGTATGCACATTTTTATGACAAGAAAGTGCGCCCTCTTGAGTTGACGGAAGGAAGCCTCGTATTGAGAGTGAATGAGGCTGCGCCCGCCAATCACAGCAGGAAACTAGCTCCGAGGTGGCGAGGACCATATAGAGTAATTAAAAGGGCGGGGCCGGTTAATCTTGTTATAAAAGGAGTGTTCGAGGACCAGGTGGAAAGGACAATTCATGTGAATAAATTGAAACATTATCATGCTAGAGAGGAATTAGAACTGCCTTCAGCGGGTCTAGTTCCTGACTCAGCAGTGCTGACTCATGGCTTCACCGACGAGTCAGAAGATGAGGATGACCCTCTGTCATCGCTCATCAGTAGTCAGGTGCAGTCTCGCCACCCTATGGTGACGAGATCTCGCGCTATACAGTAAAGTAACTTCCTTGGTTAGTAAAATTTAGTATTCATTAGATTTTCCTGTAAAGGCAATGAGGTGTACTATGTCTATACTTAACTCAGGTAGCAACTTTTACCGTGCTCTTGGGTTCCACCTCCACCAAACCCAGAGTATATCTATGCTTCCGCTGTGTTGTGTCTGTCTGTTCCCAGGTCTGATTGGTACACCGACCCAGTTGTTCCAGCCACACGTGAACCCTTGTCTGTAAAGACCGAGGGGGGAGGCACGTTACACAAAGCCCTCCCCCCCACCAGACCCAGTAACCCATACATCAGTTACTTTGGGGATGAGTGACTGTCCAAGAGTCACCCGGCCGACGCCTCACGTCACTAACGAGGTTGTCAGGGCCAGCGAGCTGTCCACATTATAGCAGTCACCGGAGGTGCCATACAACGCCGGGGTAGCTGTCTCGAGATCACCACTACCCACCTGCTGCGTCATCAAGACTGCAGCCATTCCAGCAGTGTTGGAGGAGAGGTCAAGAAATGGAAAGCACGTAGCAGTACTCAAGAATTTCGCCGGAAGATTAATGATTACGTCATCTGAAGTAACAAGAAAGCAGAAGTAAGGCGGTCACAGGTGGAAGGCACGGTCTCCCTACAGAGTACCGGGACTCGCCAATAGAAGGTCGCAAAATTGTTTCCTTTGGCCTAAAGTCGGCGGTACGAGGGTATACACAGTTGGTGTTTACGGCCTAGTAACCTGGTGACATCAAGAAACGCCTGAGATGACGTGAGCAATGATGGAAGACGAGATTCACCTGTTCTGCAAACAAGCAACCCGCCTCTACGACCTTCTGACACCACTCCTGCTAAGAGACACTGTTGGTACATCTAGTCCTGCTCGGTTGTGGTCATCTGCGCCGTCAAGTTTAACATCAAGACTGCCGTGTGAACTGTGATTGATATGAAGGCGTGTGGACTGTCGAGAGTAAGATTAATGGCCGAAGTAACAGTATTCTACAGCTGTCACTTGGCACTCCGCTCTACTACACTCTGTCGTCATTCAGGAGTACCGGATGGGAGTACAAGAGGACCAGGTATTGATGTCTACACATGGGGAGAAGCAAGATCGACACCGTCATCGTCAGCGACTACATTCAGCATCCAGCAGCATCGATTTTCAGCATCCAGCAGCATCGATTTTTTTTTTCTCGTTTACTCAATATGAACAATTGATACAAACAACAAGTTGGCTCTGAACATCTGTGTAAAGAACATCTGGACACTTTTGTTTAAATGTTGAAAAACAGAGTTAGAATTACAATATTTTTTAAATGTTGAAAAACAGATTTAAAATAATAATTCTGGTATAATATATGAATTTTACTCTATAAATTGGTCAGTAATAAAAATCGAAGCCCCTGTGTAATTGTCTCAGCCCAGAACAAACGGTTATGGAAAATTATGTTGTGCTATTTTTTTCAGAATGTTTGAACACAGGAGAGGCGGACCAATATAAACATTGACACTTCTAGTGAGTGAGAACACTTGGCTGTACAGTCAGCTGAAACCTGTGCTATAGTATAGGAATTTTTTTTTATATTTTTAGATACATGTAATAAACGTTAGGTGTGTTCCTTAACATGTCAAGGCTGACATTGATGGGGAGTGGTCAGTACACGGATGTGAGCTTGATAGTTCAGTAGTACGCTCCCGGATGACTGAAAGTTCAGTCTGAAGTTATAACTTTAATGTTTATGTTTGAGCACGGTGTGGCCGGCTCTAGAGGACACATGGACTTGGCTAGTGAAGAGCCAAGAGAGTTTAATAGCTAGTCTTTGATGGTAGAGTAGGGACATGTTATTTAGCTATGTCAGTAAGGATAGGATGTATGTTTCCTGATATTGGAGGATTGCTGTCAGTTGACAGCTGAGAAACTTATGAAATGTGAACATATTTATTATGATGTTGGACTATTATTTGTCAAATTTTATTAGTTAGGTTAGCTTTTGTTTGTGGCATGAGTTGAATTGTGGGTTTGGATACTAAACCTCGTGATTTTTTACAAATTAACAAGGTTTACTAAGTGCTTGTGCGGGGGGGGGGGGGTTGTAACAAACTAGGCTGTTGTAAGAATTATTCCAGAAGGTTCCAGAAGTTCGACTAGGGACCTGACCTCTCAACAACGCCCAGTCCCCTGGGAATTAGCAGGTCTGAGTCACAAATGGCGGGCATCTTTGTTCATAGTTTTGTATAATGAACCATCCTATAGTATTCAGTAATTTAGAGAAATTAGCCTTTATTCATTTTGCATTAAAATTGTATTGTATAATAGTACTGGATACAATATCAAGAGTATTCTAATTATTGAGTTTAAGTCACCATCAGTGACGTCACGAATCAGATCTAACTTGTAAGGCGGAGTGACCGGCGGTCATAGGTCATCAGGGTTGACAGGTCTACTATTTCTCAAAGTTCAATTAACCATTTTTGGGGGATCGGGAACAGCTCTGCCGTTAGATGTTTGTGTAATTTAATTTCAGTAAAATAATTCAACCAGTCTGGATCAATTAAGTACAACAGAGGTTAATTGTTATAACTTAACCTTGCTAAAGTAACTGGGTAAGCGATGCGGAACAATACAATGTTCTAGTCTGGGCTAGACCAGACGAGGAAGAGATCAGTGTGGACTCCAGAGCGACTGGGAGAGGTCAACCATCTACCTCTCCCCAAGACCAGCCCAACATCTTTAGCTGGTAAAACATAGAGGTATAGTTGCTATTGTTATGTATAAGAACAGTCAACTCATTGCATTCAGGTCAAGTAGGGAGTGTTAAAGTGACAGGGAGTGAACATATTTAGATTTTGTTTTAGTTTTTCTTTTAATAAATTAATTAGTTATTAAATTGCATTTTTATTATTTCCATGTGTTTTATGTGTATACTTATCCTGGTCACGTGGTCCACACGAGGCAGAGTTGGATTTGGCGCCGATTCTAACATCGATTCTAACATCGAATCATTCCCGTGTAATTAATTTTCACACTCTTAAGTTTCCACGGTCATCGGTTATAGTGGGGATCAAGCCCCAAGGTTGATTAATTAGCATGATCGATCCAGACCTCGATCATTGCTCGGTGTTGCTGGTCTGGTGGTGGCAGCGTAGAGGCGACTCTAGGGTTTTGCTCAAAGCCTCGGTCACGTCATACTGGGTGTAGAATCCTAAGTCGGTCAATCGTCTTAGGACCACGTGGCGTGGAGTTGGTTTTGGTAAAAGTTTTGGAGTCCCTTGGTAGAGAATAAAAAGTAAGAATACGGGTAGAGGGGGAGTAGAAGGTAGATAAGTAGAGAGAAACCCTAACCCGTGTTACAGGAGCATCACACTCCGGCAGCCGTCCACCAAGCCCCCTTACGACGTCAACGGGCCGGATGGGGAGGGGGAGTATACGTATAGATGCCACACCTGTGACAGGTAAAAACATGCTTCTTGTTTAAAAACAGTGCCATCTATTGCACGTAATAGCAACATGCACTATACTAAATATGTTACGATGCCTTTCAATATTTCCGATTTCATTGAAAATTTGAATTTTCATAGATTTTGATTCATTTTCATTTTGGTTTAATTATTTTGTGTGACATTGCATTGGAATTAAGCTGTGTTATTTACCATACCGTTCATTTTGTCGGAATAGTTTACTTTTTATATTTTTCCATTTTTTTTCATTTTGTGTTTTATCTGGGTTTTTTTATATATCAGTGATGGGAACATCAGATCATTTGATGTTCCCAATTTTCTGATGGGAACCTCAGATCATTTGGGATTGCATCGGGTGAGGGAGTGGGGAATGGTGTATTACTATAACTATGATATCCTGCTTCACACTAGTAGTCTTTATCTAACTATACTGACTCGAGAAGAGGAACATTGTGCTATCATTGTTAGAAAAAACAAGATGATCGCTGAGGATATCCATCATCAACCAAGCTGGTATATGATCACACAAGCTTGAGACAAAGAAAACAAGGAGTTGACAATGTTAGTTAAACAATATTACTAATAAAGATATTATGCATCCTACCAGTCGTTATCTGAACAAATCTTCTTAAGACTGAAGCAAACATGTGTTAATTATGGCATTAAAACATCATTATAGTTCTTGAATCCCAAAATTATTAGCCAACTATAATGGATTGAGACAAAAGCAAGATGGTTTTTACTATTTACTGTTATTCATGACATCTACATGTACATTATCTATACAACACAAGTCACTATATGACTATACCAACCTGCAACTACAACAACAAGGATGTTCAAGTTGTAGGTTATTATGGTCCTTGTTGCACTTTCATTTTTATGGATAAATTAAACTCCAGCATACTATTGACCGTAAGAGTTAGTATTTTATTGATACCGAACAAATTTACACACACACAGTAATTGGAGGACAAAAGATTATAGTAGTAGTCAAATATAACCCCCACCAAACGACAGAAGATGGAAACATTGCCACCATTAATATAATAGAGAGAGAGTAGCTTCTATCGCTAGCAGGAACGGATCCAGACTACTAATCATGGAAGGCTTCAACCACGGGAATATAGAGTGGGAGAACAGAGACCCACATGGAGGGCCAGACACTTTGAGAGCTAAGCAGCTGGACGTGGCAACAAGAAACTTTCTAAGCCAACACATCAAGGGACCGACAAAAATTAGAGGAGAGGACGAACCAGCTATACCTGATCTAATATTTACTGTAAATGAGTTGCATATAAGGGAACTTATGTTAGAAGCCCCCTTATGAATGAGTGATCACAGTGTACTGATCTTTGATTACCTGGTAGAGCTAGGATTTATCTCCCCAAAATAAGAACTGGGAAACAAAGGGCTGGCATACCGAAAGGTAAATTATGAGGAAATGAGAAAATTTCTATGGGATATACATTGGGACACAGAACTGAGAACAAAGTCCGTACAAGATATGATTGACAATGTCACCTAAAAGTGTCAAGAGGTAGTAAACAGGTTTATCCCGGCCCGACAGGAATAAACCGAATAGCAAAAGAAGAATCGTTGGTTTAATAGGGCATGTATGGAAGCAATGGAACTGAACAAAAGGTTGAGGAGGAACTTCTGAAATAACAGAACACCAGAAAGTAGAGAGAGATACCAGAGAACCAGGTAGGAGTATGTAAGTGAGAAGAGCAGCTGAGAAAAGGTATGAAAATGATATAGTTAATAAACCCAAGAACGAGCCAAAACTACTGCACAGTCATATCAGAAGGAAAACAGTGAAGGAACAGGTGAAGAAACTTAGAACAGGTGAGGACAGGTACACAGAATGACAAAGATGTGTGTGAAGAAGTCAACAAGAGGCTCCAAGAGGTCTTCACAATAGAACGAGGTGAGATCACTGCTCTAGGAGAGGTAAACTAGGCGGCCTTTGAAGGGTTCGAAATCACAAGAGATGAGGTCAAGATGCACCTTTTGGATCTGAACGTGAGAAAGGCTGTTGGCCCAGATGGAATCTTACCATAGGTATTGAAAGAGTGTGCAGAAGCACTTTGCTTGCCACTCTCCATAGTGTATAGTAGGTCACTGGAGATGGGAGACCTACCAGATATATGGAAGACGGCTAAAGTAGTCCCAATATACAAAAAGGGTGACAGACAAGAGACACTGAACTACAAGCCAGTGTCCTTAACTTTTATACCATGCAAGGTGATGGACAAGATCGCGAGAAAAAACCTAGTAACATCTGGAGATAAGGGACATCGTGACAACTAATCAACATCGGTTCAGGGAGGGTAAATCTTGCCTTACAGGCTTAATAGAATTCAACGATCAGGTGACAAAGATTAAGCAACAGAAGAATTGGCGGACTGCATTTTCTTGCATTATCGGAAAACCTGATACAGTACCCCATATGAGGCTGATGCATAAGCTGGAGAAACTAGGCAAGAGTAACTGGTATGGTGCTCCAGTGGATAAAGGAGTACCTAAGCAATAGGAAGCAGAGTTAATGAGGGGCGAGACCTCAGAGTGGCGTGAAGTCACCAGTGGAGTCACGCAGGGCTCTATACTCGGACCTATCTTGTTTCTTATTTACGTAAATGATCTCCCAGAGGGTATCGATTCATGTCTCTCAATGTTTGCGACGAAGCCAAAATTATGAGAAGGATTAAGACAGGAGGAATGCTTGAGGCTTCAAGAAGACCTGGACAAGCTGTAGGAATGGTCGAACAAATGGTTGTTAGAGTTTAACCAAAGCAAATATAATGTATTGAAGATAGGTGAAGGGAGCAGGAGACCAGATACAAGGTATCATGTGGGAGATGAAATACTTCAAGAGTCAGAGAGAGAGAGAGAGAGAGAGGAAGACCTGGGGGTTGATATCACGCCAGACCTGTCCCCTGAAGCCCATCTCATGATAAAATCAGTGGCATATGCCAGGTTGTTTAACATAAGAACAGCCATTAGAAACATGTGTAAAGAATCATTCAGAGCTTTGTATACCACATGTGCCAGACCAATCCTGGAGTATGCGGTCCCAGCATGGAGTCCATATTTAGTCAAGCAAAACACTAAACTGGAAAAGGTACGAAGGTTTGCCACGAGACTAATACCCGAACTGAGGGGTATGAGCTACGAGGATGGACTACGGGAATTAAACCTCATAAGAGTTATGGGGGACATGATCACCACATACAAGATTCTCAGTGGAATTGACAGGGGTAGATAAAGACAAGGGGCACATGCACGAGGGGAGGTGGAAATTGAGTGCCCAGATGAGCAATAGAGACATTAGAAAGATTTTTTTCAGTGTCAGAGTAGTAGACAAGGGAATGAATTAGGAAGTTGTTACGAACCCTTCGTAACTGGGTTCTTTTTAAACTATGATCCGATTCTAGTTCAGAGAACCCTAATCTTGGTGGGAAAAATAGTGTAATGTTTAAAGGTAAAATGAAAAGAATTAGACTTAAAATAACCCATTATTATTTCCCATCACCATTATAATATACAAGTCTATGCAAGGTCAACCGGAGCGACGTTGCTAGACCTAACTCTCGTCTGCTTCACGGATGACGGACACAAAGTGCCTCTGATGAAGTCTTCGATGCTCCACGTTCGTTGCACACTCGCTGGGACGCTCAATCAGTAAAATCAGCTACGCTCAACTAGCCCACTTGGCTAGCACCTTCAGGTCGACCCAAGTCTTCCACTGTCCCGACTTCACTGACTCCCCTCCCTCGTCCGTGTTACTCGTCATCTTTCAGCCTGGCCGACTACAAGATGGGAAACTGATTAATGGGAGGGTCAACTGCTGTAGTTCGGCCCCTGGATCGTAGATGGCGCCAAGGTCCGTGACAGAAGTGATGTGGTGGAGGCAGACTCCATACACAGTTCCAAGTGTAGATATGATTGAGCGACTAGGCTAAGGAACCTGTTCACCAGTTGAAAGGCGGGGACCAAAAAGCCTGAGCTCAACCCCTGCAAGCACAACTAGGTAAGTACATACACAAGAAACACAGGTAGCGACAACAAACTTTTTAAGCCAGCATGTCAGGGAATCCACAAGCGTGAGAGGAATCGATGAACAAGCGAGACTCGAACTAGTCTTCACTCTGAACGACTCCGACATGAGGGAAATCGGTTTTGAGGCCCCCGTAGGAATGAGCGACCAAAGTGTACTGAAGGTTGAGTATCAGGTTGAAGAAGGGTTAATGAACTCGAGGAGGGAAACTGAAAACAAATTATTCATGGCTGGCATTCCGAAAGGGAAACTATGAGGAGATAAGAAAATTCCAAACAGATGTTACATGGGAAACAGCGCTCAGGGGAAAGACGGCCCAAGACATGATGGAATACAACACGCAGAAGTGTAAGGAGACAGCAGACAAGTTTGTCCCGGTTCAAAAGGATAACAACGAAATGCAGATGAGAAACTCATGATTTAATCAGAGATGCAGGCTAGCTAAGCAGCAAAGTAAAAGGGCATGGAGAAACTACAGAAATAACCGGTCACTTGAGAGCAGAGAAAGATACCAGAGAGCCAGGAATGAATATGTCAGGTTGAGAAGAGAGGCAGAAGGGCTATACGAAAATAATATCACAAGCAAGGCAAAGACTCAACCGAAATTGCTGCACAGCCACATCTGGAGAAAAGAGCAGTAAAGGAACAGGTAATGAAAATGAGGATAGGGGCAGACAGATTCACTACAAATGACAAGGAAGTGTGCAAGGAACTGAATAGGAAATTCAAATTCAAAAAGGTCATCACATTAGAGCAAGAAGAAGTACCAGAGATAGGAGAGGAAATAGTTAACCAGGCACAACTAGAAGAGTGTGAGACTACCAGTGGGGATGGAAGGAAGCTTTTACTAGAGTTGGTTGTGACAAAGGCTATATGCTCAGAGGGAATCTCCCCTTTGATACTAAAGGAAGGAGCAGAAGTATGGTGCCTTCCACTCTCCATAATGTATAACAAATCACTGGTAACAGGGAAATTGCCAAAAATTTGGAAGACGGATATTGTAGTCCCGATATACAGAGGGGAAAGACAAGAGGAACTGAATTACAGGCCAATGTCCCTCACTTGCATACCATGCAAGCTGTTGGAGAAGCTTGTGCGTAAAAAGCTAGTGGATCATCTGAAGATAAAGAACTTTGTAACACCGCATCAACATGGGTTCAGGGATGGCAAGTCGTGCCTCACAGGATTAATTGAATCCTACGACAAGGCAAAAAAAAAATCAGGCAAGAAAGAGAGGGGTGGGCACACTGCATATTTTTGGATGGCCAGAAAGCCTTTGACACAGTGCAACACAAGAGGCTGGTGCAAAAGCTGGAGATGTAGACAGGAGTGAAAGGGAAGGTACTCCCTTGGATAAGGGAGTACCTAAGCACCAGAGGACAGCGAATCACTTTGAGGGGTGAGGTCTCAGATTGGAGAGGCGTCACCAGTGGAGTGCTGCAGGAGTCAGTCCTTGGACCTATACTGTTTTTGATATATGTAAATGATCTCCCAGAGGATACAGAATCATTTCTCTCAATGTTTGTTGACGATGCCAAAAATATGAGGATTAAAACAGAATAAGATAGTATGAGGCTACAAGACGACCTAGACAAACTGAATGAATGGCACAACAAATGGCTACTAAAGTTAAACCAGAGTAAATGTAAGAATATAAAACTAGGCGGTGAAAACAGGAGCCCTGACCCCGGATACAGAATGGGAGATAAAACACTTCATGAAACGGACAGAGAGAAAGATCTAGGAGTTGATATCACACCAAACCTGTCTCCTGAAGCCCACATAGGAATAATTACATCTGTGGCATACGCGAGGCTGGCTAACATCAAAACCAGTCATCAGGAACCTGAGTAAGGAATCATTCAGAACATTGTATACCACATATATACGACCAATCCTGAAGTATGCGGCCCCAGCATGGAGCCCGTACCTTGTCAAGCACAAGACTAAGCTGGAAAAAGTTCAGAGGTATGCCACTAGGCTAGTCCCTGAACTAAGAGGCATGAGTTGTAAGAAAAGGCTGCGTGAAATGCATCTCACGACACTAGAAGACAGAAGAGTAAGGGGAGACATGATCACAACCTACAAAATTCTCAGAGGAATTCACAGGGTAGAAATGGATAAATTGTTTAACACGGGAGGTACGCGAACAAGGGGACACAGGTGGAGACTGAGTACCCAAATGAGCCACAGGGACGTTAGAAAGATATTTTTCAGTGTCAGAGTAGTTAACCCGAGGAATGCCTTAGGCAGTGATATGACTCCAGGCTGGAGGCTGACTCCATACACAGTTTCATATGATAGAGCCCAGTAGGCTCAGGAATCTGTACACCAGTTGATTGACGGTTGAGAGGCGGGACCAAAGAGCCAGAGCTCAACCCCTGCAAGCACAACTAGGTGCGTACAACTAGATGAGTACACACACACGCACAAACACACACACACACACACACACACACACACACACACACACACACACACACACACACACACACACACACACACACACACACACACACACACACACACACACACACACACACACACACACACACCCATGGTTTAATCAGAGATGTAGGCTAGCTAAGCAGCAAAGTAAAAGGGCATGGAGAAACTATAGGAATAACAGGACACTGGAGAGCAGAGAAAGATACCAGAATGCCAGGAATGAATATGTTAGGATGAGAAGAGAGGCAGAAAAACAATACGAAAATGACATCGCAAGCAAGGCAAAGACTCAGCCTAAATTGCTGCATAGCCACATCAGGAGAAAAACAACAGTAAAGGAACAGGTTATGAAATTAAGGATAGGGGCAGAAGGATTCAGTACAAACGACAAGGAAGTGTGTGAGGAACTGAATAAGAAATTCCAAGAGGTCTTCACCTTAGAGCAGGGAGAAATCCCAGAGATAAGAGAGGGAATAGCTAACCAGGAACCACTGGAAGAGTTTGAGATTACCAGTAGGGAAGTAAGAAAGTGTTTACTAGAATTGGATGTGACAAAGGCTATAGGCCCAGATGGAATCTCCCCTTGGATACTAAAGGAAGGAGCAGAAGAACTGTGCCTCCCGCTCTCCATGGTGTATAACAAATCACTGGCAACAGGGGAACTGCCAGAAATTTGGAAAGCAGCTAACGTAGTCCCGATATACAAGAAAGGGGATAGACAAGAGGCACTGAATTAGAGACAAGTGTCCCTAACCTGCATACCATGCAAGATGATGGAGAAGATTGTGCGAAGAAAGCTAGTGGAGCCCCTGGAGCGAAAGAACTTTGTAACACAGCATCAACATGGATTCAGGGATGGCAGGTCCTGCCTCACAGGGTTACTTGAATTCTACGACCAGGCAACAAAAATAAGGCAAGAAAGAGAAGGGTGGGCAGACTGCATATTTTTGGATTGTCAGAAAGCCTTTGACACAGTGCCACACAAGAGGCTAGTGAAAAAACTGGAGATGCAGGCTGGAGTGAAAGGGAAGGTACTCCGTTGGATACCGGAGTACCTAAGTAACAGGAGACAACGAGTCAGTGTGAGGGGTGAGGTCTCAGATTGGCGAGACGTTACGAGTGGAGTACCGCAGGGGGTCAGTCCTTGGACCTATACTGTTTCTGATATATGTAAATGATCTTCCAGAGGGTATAGAATCGTTTCTCTCAATGTTTGCCGATGATGCAAAAGTTATGAGGAGGATTGAAACTGAGGACGATAGTAGGAGGCTGCAAGATGACCTAGACAGACTGAGTGAATGACCAACAAATGGCTGTTGAAGTTCAACCCGAGTAAATGCAAAGTAATGAAACTAGGTGGTGGAAATAGGAGGCCAAACACAGGATACAGAATAGGAGATGAAGTACTTAATGAAACGAACAGAGAGAAAGATCTAGGAGTTGATATCACACCAAACCTGTCTCCTGAAGCCCACATAAAAAGAATAACGTCTGCGGCATATGTGAGGCTGGCTAACATCAGAACAGCGTTCAGGAACCTGTGTAAGGAATCATTCAGAATCTTGTACACCACATATGTAAGACTAATCCTGGAGTATGCGGCCCCAGCATGGAGCCCGTACCTTGTCAAGCACAAGACGAAGCTGGAAAAAGTCCAAAGGTATGCCACTAGACTACTCCCAGAACTAAGAGGCATGAGTTACTAGGAAAGGCTGCGGGAAATGCACCTTACGACACTGGAAGACAGAAGAGTAAGGGGAGACATGATCACAACCTACAAAATCCTTAGAGGAATCGACCGGGTAAACAAGGATAAACTATTCAACACTGGTGGGACGCGAACAAGGGGACACAGGTGGAAACTGAGTACCCACATGAGCCACAGAGACGTTAGAAGGAACTTTTTCAGTGTCAGAGTAGTTAACGGATGGAATGCACTAGGCAGTGATGTGGTGGAGGCTGACTCCATACACAGTTTTAAATGTAGATATGATAGAGCCCAGTAGGCTCAGGAATCTGTACACCAGTTGATTGACAGCTGAGAGGCGGGACCATAGAGCCAAAGCTCAACCCCCGCAAGCACAAATAGGTGAGTCCAAATAGGTGAGTACACACACACACACACACACACACACACACACACACACACACACACACACACACTATAAAGAATAAATAAGAATAGGGGGAACAAGTTCCTGAAGATTGCATAACCCAACATACATGGAGTAAGATCGAAGATACTGGAGTTAAGTGATGTAATACAGCTCCAGACACCAAACATTGTTGCACTCAAAACAAAACATGAAGACGTTATTTTAAATGAGGTCATATTCCCAAGGGGCTACTCAATTTGGAGACGGGACAGAAAAATTAGGAAAGGCGGTGGCGTTGCTGTGCTGGTGAAAGAACACCTAAAGGTGAAGGAAATAATGACTGTCAATCCACAAGAAGTTGACATAAGAGCACTAGAGATCTGCCATGAGGATGATAAACTAATGATCATAAATGCATATAGTCCACCACCAAGCAGCACATGGTCAAAGGAGGAGCTAGATAGTAAACGAGAAGGTCTTATAACAATAATGAGAGAGATCATAGCGAGAGCGGATAACGATAGTTCACGACTGTTATGGCCCTATTGGGTCGCAACTATTATAGTCTGTGGGTTGCTTGGTGTTGTCGTTGATTCTTCTCTATGGACAACCCAACCCACACAACTCGGTAGAGTGCTTATACTAGGAGATCACCCTTGGCACTTCTGGCTCTTGGAGAGGGGCTCAACGTCACACGTTTAGGGGATGCGGCTCCAACACTTAGCCTCGTTGTCACGTGCACACACCCACTCGAGCCGCAGTGACTCCCCACTCTCTCCTCAGGTAATATGATCTCCTCGATCCCCTTTTGGCTTATTAGTATTACCTCCTACCCTGTCCACAGCAGTGGTTCTTGGTTCTTTCTCTCTCTCTCTCCTTCTTTACTACCTCCTGGGAAGCCTCACTAGGACAAGGGCAAACACCAACAAATTGGGATACATTTACTGGACAAAGCACATACACAATACATACACACATATAATAATAATGAATCCTATACTCTATAATATCACAATCAGGCTGCACTCCAACACCATCAGAACTCTATTATCAGCTTATCAAGTGGTATCCTATCTCCTGGTTCACCACCTGATACTCTCAACCTCCTCAAGTTGATCAAGTCTACATACACTGTTGCACCATCAGCAAGATAATATATATATAGAAAATCAGCATTTGAATGCAATAACATATATCAGTATAAATGTTCATTGATACACAACAATGATCAATCGATCACTGTCAGTCCTGGAACGCATACATCTGTAGGTAATCCAGCCTGCGACTGTAACTCTAAACTTCAGTATAAAACACTCCTTGACATAAGAATGCAAACAACCACTCACCTCTCACTGCGTCTTGCACACTAATGACAACCAAACACTATCAACTTCCTACAAGTAATCCACCAGAACTTCCCCTTCCACCTCTGGAAGTTCACTACCCTAATATCTTTAGGTTCTTCCGGGCTTCACTACCAGGATCCTCTGCAGCTCCTCCAGGCTGCTATCATGAAGTTTCCTTGAGCAACTACGGTGCTTCACCCTTCTGCTAGGTTCCTCCACAGCTCTCTTGGCTGCTACACCATGAAGTTTCCTCGAGCAACTATGGTGCTTCACCACCTCTACAGAAGCACGTGACACTCCTCTTCACTGCTGCTTCTCCTCACAGCTCGAGGTCCTCTCCTCCACTACCTTGGAGTCTCATCAATTACTTCATCTGTGCTGGCTTCGAAGTTCTCAGCAACTTCTTCCCCAAAGACAAACCTGCAACCCATCGACACTCCAATAAAATGTTTCCCCTTTAACACATAAACAAAAATAATCACACAATATGTTTGCCTCAAATCTCTATCTGTCCTCTACATACAGTGAGAGTGGACTCCCCCGCTTTGGGCGGGTCCATACTCCACCTCGCCTGGTGGCGGTCCTCACTCACGCTGGGAGGGTCCTTCGCCGTCAGGAGCCAGGCTCCCTCAGTCGCCCGCCAGCACTCAGAGGGGACGGACGTAGCTCTGTGTTCCTCCCTCTCCACTCTCTTATTTCAGGCCTTCTGCCTTATTAAAACATGTCTAACTTATAAATAAACATCGCTACTGTCGCTGGGCACACGACCAACTACAAGCAATCACTATGAACTGGCGTATATCGTGCTTACCACAGATTATAAGGTCGAGGGCGCTTTCCCTCTGACGGCGTCTGGTCAGGGCGCTCCACACAGCCCACGAAAATGCCTCTGAGCAGCTTATTAAACTCTCCTCGCCATCCAAGACTTGAGACCACAACGTTCTCAGCTCAATTCCACAGCTGGCACGTCTGCACACTTCTCTTCTCTTAGAGATATATCACTAGGGGTTCCCTTCTGATGGGAGCTCAACGGAGCGCGGCTTTCTCCCTGCGATGTCTGGCACTCAAGTGAGGTCAAGGTCCTCCGGAAGCGAGCCTCACGCCTCCAGCAAAATGTCCACATCTCCTAGCCAGTCATTTATCTGTTTTCTCCTTCATTGCCCATAATCTCAAACTGTTATACATATCCAAGCAACTATTTTACATATGCGTTATCACCTCAATATTTGCTAGACCTTCTAATCCGGTCAGGCTTGATGAATAACTCTCAAGGAGGGAGACTCGTTTCTCCTGCAGGCTGACATCATAACACAACTGGGTTCTTTCTCTGATGTTAGTAGAGTTAGGGTATCCGGCCCCAAGCTAGTAGTGGCTTTCAAGGGGTGTGCTCCGTAACGCAAGAAAATTAAAGGGGAAGGGATAAAACTGCACTTAAACTTAAATATATAATTATTCCATCAACAATAAATAAGTATATAAACCGTCACAAGCGGGGTTGCTATTACTACACTTATTTACAATAACTTCTTCGAAGACACAAGATGCTCCACGGTGCTCAACGATGCTTTAGCCCTTGCTCCTCTTCTCGTGGCCTCTCGACGAATCATTGGATTTTCCTAGCGAGTCTACCCCAGCCACAGGCCAGCCATATCCCAGTTTCACTGGGGGCACCGTTGTGGAGGCCTTCAACCACAAATCCAGCCTGTAGCTGCCAGGTTCCAATCAGCTTCGCTGCGTAGGCCACTCCACGACCGATACTAGGGTTGTGAGCCCAAGGCAGGAGCCTCGTGTGATTCAACAGATCACTCTCCTCACCACAACACCCCAGTGGCTAGTGTTCTCCACCAGTCAGCCCCGGGTACGACAATCCCTGGTTCTGCCACCTCACAGGCAGGCTAACACAACAGTGTTCATCGGGGGGGGGGGGGGGGGGATTACTCACAGCTTCAGAAGCAAATGCGTGGAGGTTCTACGGCGGCCTTGGGTAGACTGATCCAACGTCCATTACAGCAGTCCCAGGTCGACTCTGTACTCAGACACGTTATCAGTACTAGTTACACTCTAGGGCACCTCACTTACAGGCTTAGACACAAACGCCCACCTATCCACTTCATAGATGGCGTTGCTGTCTAAGCACCACCTCACCAGAGGTCAGCAGCGGCTAAGTCACGAGCTGATTAGGACGGGAAACTAGCCCTTGTGGCCGGTATATCTCGTCCTCACTAGATGGCGTCGTCCATTTGGAGGGGGTTTCGGGAGCTGACCCGCAGATGGCGAGGTCGTCACTGCTCCGTGCTCGGACGCTGGGCTCGGGTCCATAACAACGACTGTTCATAGTTGGCAACTTCAACTTGAAATCCATAGACTGGGAAGCATATGGAGCTAAAACAGAAGATTTTTGGACGTGTAAATTTGTAGACCTCATCCTAGAAACATTCTTGTATCAACATGTTAAGCAAGCTACGAGGATGAGGGAAGGGGACGTTCCCTCCATGCTAGATTTGATATTTACCAGGAAGGAGGAAGAAATATTTGACATTCAGTACCTTCCTCCCTTGGGTAAAAGTGACCATGTCTTTTTGGGAATAAAGCATGCAATGCGTTATAATCTGGAAGAAAATATGAAGGTTGGTGAAATTGAAAAACCTGACTTTAGGAGAGGACATTATGGCAACCTTAGAATTTTTTTTAGTGAGTATAATTGGACAGACTTGTTGCTAGGCAAGAAAGTGAATGAGATGTATGTCAAGTTTTGTGAAATATATGATAAAGGAACAAAAAAAATTATACCAAAACAGAGATGCAGAACTAGGAAACAGGATTGGTACAACAGAAATTGCGAGAGGGCCAGATACCAAAAGACACAAAAATGGAATCAATACAGGAAGAGGCCAAACCCCAAACATACCAGCGATACAAAGATTCGAGAAACAACTACACGGCAGTGATTAGAGAGGCAGAAAGAAATTTTGAAAAAGGGATTGCAGACAAATGTAAAACAGAACCAGGTCTGTTCCATAAATTCATAAACAACAAATTGCAGGTAAAGGATAATATTCAGAGATTGGAAATGGGAAATAGATTCCCGAAAAATGAAAAGGAAATGTGTGAAACATTAAACGAAAAGTTCCAAAGTGTGTTTGTACAAAATGAAATCTTCAGGGAACCA
The DNA here is from genome assembly GCF_040958095.1 of Procambarus clarkii. Classification (NCBI taxonomy): domain Eukaryota; kingdom Metazoa; phylum Arthropoda; class Malacostraca; order Decapoda; family Cambaridae; genus Procambarus; species Procambarus clarkii. The sequence continues at coordinate 13,885 of NC_091170.1, read as the reverse complement.
GATTCAATAGGAATTCCAGAGAACAACATAGAGCACATAGAGGTGTCTAGAGACGAAGTGGAAAAAATGCTCAAGGAGCTAAATAAGAACAAAGCAGTTGGTCCAGATGGAGTTTCACCATGGGTTCTGAGAGAATGTGCACCTGAGCTCAGCATTCCACTTCAACAGATTTTTCAGGCATCCCTGTTTACAGGAGTTGTAGCTGATGTGTGGAAAAAGGCTAATATAGTTCCAATCTACAAAAGTGGAAGCAGGGAAGACCCCCTTAATTATAGACATGTATCATTGACAAGCGTAATAGTCAAAATATTGGAAAAAATAATTAAAACTAAATGGGTAGAACACCTGGAGAGAAATGATATAATATCAGACAGACATTATGGTTTTCGATCTGGAAGATCCTGTGTATCGAATTTACTCAGTTTCTATGATCGAGCAACAGAGATATTACAGGAAAGAGATGGTTGGGTTGACTGCATCTATCTAGACCTAAAAAAGGCTTTCGACAGAGTTCCACATAAGAGGTTATTCTGGAAACTGGAAAATATTGGAGGGGTGACAGGAAAGCTTCTAACATGGATGAAAATTTTTCTGACTGATAGAAAAATGAGAGCAGTGATCAGAGGCAATGTATCGGACTGGAGAAATGTCGCAAGTGGAGTACCACAGGGTTCAGTTCCTGCACCAGTGATGTTTATTGTCTACATAAATGATCTACCAGTTGGGATACAGAATTATATGAACATGTTGATGATGCTAAGATAATAGGAAGGATAAGAAACTTAGATGATTGTCATGCCCTTAAAGATGACCTGGACAAAATAAGTACATGGAGCGCCACTTGGCAAATGGAATTTAATGTTAATGAATGCCATGTTATGGAATGTGGAATAGGAGAACATAGACATCACACAACCTATATATTATGTGAGAAATCTTTAATGAATTTTGATAAAGAAAGAGATCTAGGGGTGGTTCTAGATAGAAAACTATCACCTGTGGACCACATAAAGAATATTATGCGAGGAGCCTATGCCATGCTTTCTAACTTCAGAATTGCTTTTAAATACATGGATGGCGATATACTAAAGAAATTGTTCACGACTTTTGTTAGGCCAAAGCTAGAATATGCAGCGGTTGTGTGGTGCCCATATCTTAAGAAGCACATCAACAAACTGGAAAAGGGGCAAAGACATGCTACTGAGTGGCTCCCAGAACTGAAGGGCAAGAGCTACGAGGAGAGCTTAGAGGCATTATATATGCCAAAACTAGCAGACAGAATAAAAAGAGGTGATATGATCACTACACACAAAATAGTAACACGAATTGATAAAATCGATAGGGAAGATTTCCTGAGACCTGGAACTCTAAGAACAAGAGGTCATAGATTTAAACTAGCTAAACACAGATGCCGAAGAAATATAAGAAAATTCACTTTCGCAAACAGAGTGGTAGACGGTTGGAACAAGTTAGGTGAGAAGGTGGTGGAGGCCAAGACCGTCAGTAGTTTCAAAGCATTATATGACAAAGAGTGCTGGGAAGACGGGACATCACGAGCGTAGCTCTCATCCTGTAACTACACTTAGGTAATTACACTTATGTAATTACGGGTGTGTGTGTGTGTGTGTGTGTGTGGTGAGGTGCTGGTCCTCTCTTGCAGGGCCAGCACCTCACCCCCACCTTGTGAAGCTAACAAGAAATCCAGCTGGTATTGCCCCATTGTCGACCAAGCAGCTGTGACTTGCCTAGAAGCTGTGACAACATGATACTGCCTGACTTAGAGGTGTAGCAGTTCCCCATGCAGGTGACTTCCATTAGCAACCCAAAAGTCAGCAACCAGCACACGTTTCACACCACAGGCCCTCCGATTTGCAGTGGCTCTCTGCCTCACGGCCCCAATCCACACCGAATACAGTTATATTCGGCGAGGCAGTGACCGACTGGTATTGACAACATGGCCTTCTCTGCCAAAAGTCATGAGGATCGCATACAAGACACAGCGAGGTTAATGACTTTAATATGAGAAGCCTTACCACAGCTGATTGTCCCGCAGAGAGAACCCCGTTACCTAATGCCGCGCAACTCTGATGATCAAAGAAGTGGATAGGCAGCGTGGAAGCGTCTGAACTACAGTGAGGGCCAACAAACGCACCCTGAGGGGCTCCCTCAGCTATGATTGGGGTTTGGTGGGTGGGGGGCCGACGGGGTGTATGCGGTCAGACGACGGGGGTGTCCCGTGTGTAAGTATTTATGAAAACATCCCTGAAAACTAGATACCTCAGCTCTCAGGAAACAGGTATTGTGGTTTAAGTGCATCGAGTCCACAGTGAACCAGATTACAAGTGTACAATATTGTGCAGTGATATATCTCGAAATTATACAAACGTGTTAGTGTCACCCCTCTGCCACCCCTCCTCCCCCCTCTCCCATACCCTCAAGTGTGTACATTAACCCAACCCACGAGTCGAGAGGTGCCGGTCTCCCCCCCCCCCCCAGCCCCACTCAACCGCAACCGCTACTTTCCTGTGTCCACCCCCCCACGCTTCGACCGCCCAGCGCACGCCCAACGCCCGCCCAGCGCCCATCCAGCGTCCACCCAGCGCCCGCCCATCATCCGACCAGCGCCCACCCATCATCCGCCCAGCGCCCATCCAGCGTCCACCCAGCGCCCGCCCAGCGCCCGCCCATCATCCGACCAGCGCCCACCCATCATCCGCCCAGCGGCCCCCCAGCACCTGCCTAGCACCCGCCCAGCGCCCGCCGATGTCGCAGGTCACGACTGACAGCTAGGCTTCTCTCAGCCAAGAGGAGCCATCAATCGCCGACAGGTACGGCACATGCCAAGTGTGTGACAAGGTGTGGAATCTCAAGCGTAACGGGGATGTGCGCAAGCATGCTCACAACGGAACCGATTGTCCGGGTATGTGGCGCCCTCCCAAAGAGAGTATCAATCATAATCCCACACCAGCAGTCAGGGAAAACACCTTCAACAGCTTCATTTCGACTAAGAACCTATTAGAAGCTATCAAAGCAACATCGGTTGGAACCTTGCAGCACATCCCCAAAGCTGCCCGCCCCCAAGCGGTAGCCAAACTATCCAGCCTCTTGAAGAAGGTCAATGACTCTCCCGGAACCATCCAAGCTTCGCACAACTTTCTCCTGTTTGGAAACATATGCCTAGCTGTCCCTGCTAGGAGAGACAAATCACTAGCTTCCTCAGTCATTATTACTAGTGGTTTGCAGTGGTTGAACCCCATGCACAGATACCATAATTAAGATAGGGATAGATTAGTGCATAATATAGAGAGACAAGAGCAGAGTCAGGTACATAATATCTAATTTTGGAGAGTACACCAACTGTTTTAGAGACTTTCTTAGTTATGTGTTGGATGTGGGTACTGAAGTGGAGTCTCTTGTCTAGGAATAGGCCGAGAAACTTTCCATCATTTTTATTGCTAATGTTTACATTGTCTATCTAAAGCTGAATTGCATTTGTAGATTTGCTTCCACATAAGATGTAGTAGGTCTTTTCTATGTTAAGTGTTAGTTTGTTGGTTGACATCCATAAGTGGACTTTTTTTAGTTCATTATTAACAACATTATTTAGTGTATGTGGGTTGGGGTTAGAGTAGATGAGGGTAGTATCATCAGCAAACAAAATAGGTTTCAGAATGTTAGAGACATCAGGCAGATCATTGATGTATATAAGAAATAGGAGAGGTCCTAAGATGCTGCCCTGTGGCACTCCACCGGTTATTGGTAGAGTGGGAGAGGTTATATTATTGTTGGCTACACATTGGTGTTTATCACTAAGATAAGATTGGATATAGTCCAGTGTATGGCCTCGGATTCCATAATGATGGAGTTTACGTAAGAGGTAGTTGTGATTAACAGTATCAAAGGCCTTTCTCAGGTCAATGAAGAGTCCAATCGGAAACTCATTTTTGTCACGGGCTGAGTAAATTATATCAAGGAGACTAGTAATTGCATCGTTGGTACTCTTTTGGGAGCGGAAGCCAAACTGACAGGGGCTAAGAATGTCGAATTTTACGAGATATTAGTAGAGCTGTTTGTAGATAATTTTTTCAAATATTTTTGATAGTATGGGTAGGTTCGATATTGGTCTATAGTTGTTTATGTCTGCCGGATTCCCTCCTTTATGAACTGACGTTACTCTTGCTTTTTTAAGGATATCAGGGAAGGTATGACACTCAAAGGATTTGTTGAACAGCAGAGCTATAGGTGGCCCAAGGGCATGGGAGGCGCTCTTGTATACAATTGATGGGATTTCACTGATGTTCCCAGCATTGGTTTTTAGTGAGTGTATGATGGACACAACTTCTGTTGGGCTGACTGGTGAAAGGAGAAGATAGTTTGGATAGCTGCCTGAGAGATATGTGTTGATATGTGTCTGAGTCTGTGGGATTTTACTGGCAAGGTTAGCACCAACCGATGAAAAGAAGCTATTAAATTCATTCGCCATTTCTAAATCAGATGACGGTGTAAGGCCATCCTTAGAGAGTGTTATCTGGTTGTGGGAGTGTTGTTAAGTTCCTAGGATATTAGAGATGGTTTTTCATGTTGCCTTTTGCTTCTTTGAATCTAGTCTCATAATATGAAAGTTTAGCTTTTCTTATGATACTAGTAAGCACTGATGAGTACCTCTTAACTACTTCCTTTGTAACTAGGCCAATCCTAAATTTCTTGTCATATTCATGTTTTTTGTTGATTGATTTAATTATGCCACTTGTGAGCCACGGGTTATTTTTTCTTTTATCAGCTACTTGTTTGGTAAGGAGGGGACAGTGAGTGTTGCAGAGGCTAAGAGTTTTGGAGAGAAAGAGGTTTGTTAATGAGTTTATATCCTGTATATTATTAAATTCAGATTCCCAGTTAATATTGTGAAGAGCATTAGAGAGATTGCCTAAAGCTAATTCACTGTGTAGCCTGAAAGAGAGTTTCTTGCTTTCTGGTGGTGTTGTGTCCATGTTTGCTATGAGGAAGGTAGGATAGTGGTCAGTTGTTCTGTCATAGATTACCCCAGATGTAAGGGGAGCTGTTATATTAGTCCATAAGTGATCCAGGGTAGTGGCAGATGTTTGAGTGACTCGGGTGGGCTTGGTGATTGTGGGGATTAGCATACAGGAGTGCATGCTGTTACGGAAATAGTCAACTTGAGGGTTGTTTTGAAGACCCAGGTCAATATTGAAATCACCTCCCAGAATGATGTGATTTTTGTTGAGATTGTTATTTATGATAAGATTCCTTACATTGTCTGAGAATGAAGATACGTTGGTATTAGGAAATCTATAGATGGCACCGATAGTCAGGGAGGATTTAAGGGATTTACTGGAGAACTTGGCAAAGGTATATTCACAATAGTCGTCTCTATCACTAATGACATAATTGCAGATGAAGGTATCTTTGTAATATATTGCTGTGCCACCTCCTTTTTTGTTAGGCCTGCAGTTATGAATGACTTTATAACCAGCTAAATTGTAGAGTTGGATATAGTCATTGCTTAGCCAAGTTTCTGTTAAAATGATGAATGATAACTTAGTACCTAGTGCTGTGAGTAGTGCAATTATATCATCAAAATGTTTACCAAGTGACCTAACATTTTGGTTGTAAACTGATAAGCAGGTGCTATTTAGGAGTTTGTTTTTTGCAAGATTTGCTGTGTAATACCTACAATAATGATGATCAATGTGCTGATTTGTGTGGGTATGGGACAGAAGATTTCGATCAGGATCAATATCAGTAAGCATATAGATACAATAATGTCACGATACAATAAGATAAGCATTTACAGGAACAGTTAAATACCAGATCTGCTGTAAATAGAAAGTAATTATAGCAAAACACAACAATAAACGTATACACAAAAAATAGAAACAATTAGAAGTAGAGTAAAGATCCCCGTAGATAGCCAGGAAGGATACAGTAGTTAGGTTAAGAGAGAAGAAAAAATCAGTAGACTGACAAGAATAATATATAACAAAAAATAAAGAGACAATTAATAATCGTAAAGTAAAAATAATCTTAAGAATAAATTATTTAATAAAGCTTAGTTGTGAACCTATAATTAGTATGAACTTAAGAAAACAAAATGAGCTCAATAATTAATTATAATAAATGATGTATAAATCAAATTACAATTAAGTTTAAAAATTAAAAAAAAAATAACAGGGTAAGATTATATTTATTAGCAAGATTTTATTAAGACACTGAGGTAAATGCTTACATAATAACTAAGTCTGCTATAATTAGAGAATAATTATAGCAAAACACAACAATAAATGCAAGTAAACAAAAGAATTGAAACAATTAGAAGCAGGATTAAGATCACTAGATAGCCATGAAGGCTACAAAAGTTTGGTGGAGAGAACAAAAAATCAGTAGAGACTGTCAAGATGAATATATAAAAAATTTGACAAATGATGAATGTAAAGTAAAATAATCTTAAAGATAATTATCTATATAAGCTTAATTTTTAACCTATAATTAGTATGAACTTAATTAAGAGAACAAAATGAGATCAATAATTAATTTCAATAAATGACATAAATCAGGACACTTAAATTTAAAATTTAAAAAGAATAGGGTAAGATTAGATTTAAGAGTAAAATTTTACAATGATACTGAGGTAGATGCTTGCATAAGTGCATGGAGACTTATATGAATGAGAAAACATTAGGTAAATGGTAAGGCAGAGACAGCACCTTGGACAAGGTTAGACAAAGTTAGGTTAGGCACTCAAAGAGTTGATGTTGATGTCACGTCTGTGACAGTAAAAAAATATGCTTTTTCTGAAAAACTGTGTTTTTCGTGTGAGGGAAATCATTAAAACTTTTTTCCGATTGCTTTGAAATTTTGACACAACGTTGTATTCGAATTGGCGCGTCTTTTTATATATCTACTATATACATGCCTCAACTGTGACAGGAAAAAACCTGTTTTTTTGGAAAAACTGCAACATCTGTTGGACGTAAGAGCAACACACACTGTAATCTCCGAAAGTTCTTCACCAATTGTTTTGAAATTTTGACACAACGTTGCATTCGAAAAGGTTTTTCTTTTTATATACCTACTACATAGATGCCACCCCTGTGACAGGCAAAAATATGCATTTTTTTTTAAACAGTGCCATCTGTTGCATATAATAGCAACATTCATCCTATACTAAATATGTTACGAATTCCATTTCAGTGTTTCAGATTGCATTGATAAATTTTGTTTTCATAGATTTCGATTTATTTAATTTTTTATTGAATTGTTTTGTGTGACATTGTGTTTGAATTGAGCTGTGTTGTTTACCATACCGTTCATTTCGTAAGTACTAGTATAGATGCCACACCTGTGACTGGTAAAACTATGCTTTTCTTGACAAACAACACCATCTGTTGCATGTAAGAGCAACACACATGCTATACCAAATATGTTACATTTCCATTTCAATGTTTCTGATTGCATTGATAAATTGAATTTTCATAGATTTTAGTTTATTTTCATTTAGATTTAATTATTTTTTATGAATTGCTTTGGATTTTTAGCTGTGTTGTTTACCATACCGTTCATTTCGTGAGTATAGTTTATTTTTTTTATTTTTTCATATTTTCATTTACTTTTTTAATTGTTTTTCTTATACCTCAGTGATGGGAACATCAGATCACTTGATGTTCCCAATTTTTTTATGGGAAGATCAGACCACTTGGGAAGGAATCGGACGAAGGAGTGAGGAACGGTGCGGATGACGAGGGGACGGAAGTGAGAGATGGTGGGGAGGACGAGGGGACAAGGGAGGGGGTAATAGTGGGGAAGGACGACGGGACGGGGGAGTTTGGATGGTGGGGCCGAGGGGATAGAGAAATGGAGAATGGTGGGGAGGAAAAAGGAACCGGGGAGTGGGGCATGGTGGGAAGGAAGGGGGAATGGTGTAGTGGGGAAGAAGGGGGGGACGGTGGAGTGGGGAATGGCTGGGAGGCCTAGGGGAGAGGTGAGGAGAGAATGGTCGGGGGACAAGGGGACAGGGAATGTTGCTGTGGCTCAGCAACGCACATACGTTGCTGAGCCACAGCAACGCGTGGCCGGGTACTGCTAGTATATATATATATAACTGAAAACACTACACCCCAGAGATGAACACTAAAGCCAGGAGCACTATGCAACTGGCGTACATAGTACCTTAACCACTAGACAAATCGTGACCGTTCAATATATGTTGGTAGCTGAGGTTATTTCCCCAACGTCCCGACGGCACTTGGTGGTAGGCTTGGGTATAGTTATTTCATAGAATCACCTCACTTTGTTGGGCCACGTGAGCAACACAAATGCGAACAAGCTTTGAATGGTCCCAAAGCATATATGCAACCGAAAACTCCACACCCCAGAAGTGACTCGAACCCAGACAGCCAGAAGCACTATGTCTGTTCGCACATCTGTTACCTTAGCTACTAGACCAAACTGAATGAACAAAAATAGTTGGAAGTCGTGAGAATATTTATTCAACATCCAACAGTGCTCGGAGGTCTTCTTAGGCACAGATATTTCTTCGAATCACCTCATTTTGGGGGAAACGTGAGCAACACAAATGAGAACAAGCTTGAATGGTCAACAAGCCAATATACAACTGAAAACTCCACACCCCAGAAGGATTCGAACCCAGACAGCCAGGAGCACTATGCATCTTCGCATATCTGTTACAAAGGCCACTAGACCAAACTGATTGTACAAAAATGTTGGAAGTTGTGAGACTATTTACCCAACATCTGACAGCGCACAGAGTTCAACTTGGGCACAGATATTTCATCAAATCAAGTCACATTTTATGGTCCATGTGAGGAACACAAATGCAAACAAACATGCATGGTCCCTAAGCTAATATGCAAACGAAAACTAAAAACCCCATAAGGATACAAACCCAATCAGCTAGGAGTACTATGCACCTTTACATATTTGGTACCTTAGACACTAGACCAAACTAGTGGTATGTTGCCAATACGCAACAAAAAATCCACACCCCGGGTGGATTCGAACCCAGACAGCCAGCAGCACTACGCTTTTTCGCGTATCTAGTACCTTTGCCACTAGACCAAACTGACTGTACAAAAATGTTGGAAGTCGTGAGAGTAATTACCCAACATCCGACAGACCTCTGTGGTAAACTTGGGCACAGATATTTCATCGAATTTCCTCACTTTTTGGGGTTACTTGAGCAACACAAATGTGAACAAGTTTGAATGGTCCCTAAGCCAATATGCCACCAAAAACTCAACATGCCAGAAGGATTCGAACCCAGACAGTCAGGAGCACTTTGCACCGCCGCATATCTGGTACCTTAGTAACTTCACCAAACTGATTGTACAAAAATGTTGAAACTCATAAGACTGTTTACCCATCATCCGACAGCACTCGGAGATCAACTTGGGCAAAGATAGTTCATCGAATCACCTCACTTTTTTGGGGCAATGAGAGCAACACAAATGCAAATAACCATGAATGGTCCCCAAGCTAATATGCAACCGAAAAGTCAACACAGCCAGTTGCATTATGCACGTTCGCGTAGCTGATACCTTAGCCACTAGACCAAACTGACTGAACAAAATTGTTTGAAGTCGTGAGACTATTTACCAAAAATCTGACAGCGCTCGAAGATCAACTTGGGTACAGATATTTCATCAAATCACCTCACTTTTTGGTATAACGTAGCTATAATGTATCACCACCATAGTTAATACTAATTATGACTTACATTTGTTGTTACTTAAGCTACCTAATGCCGCCACCACCTTCGACTTTGATCAACATAAGTACTTTACAGTGACCGGCTTTGAAGGGTACCGGTAATGGGAGAGTTAACAATGTGAGTAAAGGATATCACCAGGGATGGGGTGTGAGAACCCTGTCACGTTCCACTATTCACTGGCAACTCTCTATGAATGACTAACAGGAACGAATCGATACACCAGAGGGACAATTTAGTAATATATATTTATTTAATTAAGTTCAATAAAAAATCCTAATCCATCTTCCCTATCAAGGCAATATAATATTCAACACTGGTGATGTTAGAACATAAAGGACCAGTACTCACTCAAGATACAGCAGTGATGAAACTTCCGTGTAGACACCAGATCGTCAGTCTCCCCTCCCTCTGTGATGTCCCACACTACACCCCAGACTCATCGATTGATTGATGAAGATTGTCACCTAAGAGGTGGCACGGGCATGAATTGCTCGTAAACACCACCCCTCACTCGTGATGAGCTTTTATACCCGTCTGTCCCCAATTTTCCATTGAGTTGACGGATTTGGATCTGGTAACAAGGGATAGCCTTTCCACCTTTGAAACTACCCGAGGTGAGGTTTGTTTGACCTTATCTCACCTCCCTGTGAATGTCTCGTAAATCTGGTATAATCCCAAATCTCTAATCAAGTCACCTCAACAACTGTTACATCCCTCTTTCCCTGGAGTTAGGAACAAACCATGTGTTCTGTAGCGAGTAGATTATCCCAATAATATACTCGCTCCAAATGCTTTGTTAATATTCCTGTCAACCTTTGGAGATGAATGAGGTGAGGTGTTGCCCGGGCATATAAGCAGCAGAATAGCAAACATTAACCAGAGTCTACTTTCAAGTGTGGTCTAGAGCAGACACTTGCGAGATACTGTAACGACGCTCAGTGCGCTCAACTCACACCAAAGTATCACCTGTGTACTTCTGTATATTCGACCAAATATATATATAGTATCTTAGTGTCTGTGTTTATTGTCACCATACTTTGAATACGCCTGGGATATAGACGTATCTGGCAGCTTTCTCAAAACCCAAATGTCGAGTACACAATGTGTCAACTTTGTGAAAGAGAAAACATGCACTCTCTTGAACATTATATTGTAGAATGTCCCATACTGACTGACTTTCGCCCTCCTGGGCTAAGGTATGCTGAACTCTGTAGTTACTATATGAGTACTGGAACACTTGATGATATATTGGACTTGTATCCAAAATTGACCATGTAATGTATCAATCATACAATGTATGTATGTGATGTAACTATATAACCTGAGCTTGTAAAAGCACCTTCATCACCTTCAGTGATTAAGTGCTTAATTGCACACTAGTTTCTTTATCAGCTACCTCACCCTGTCAGGGTAAATGAGACAAATGTATGTGAATGCATGTACGTGTGTATATATGTATGTGTATGTGTGTGTGTGTGTATGTATATGTATGGGTATAAAGCATATATGGAAGCTGATCAGAATTACATTTCACCTTTGTGAATGTACATTAATGACACTATGTAAAAGACACATCTAATACTTTATGTAGGGCGTACGTAAATCTGTGTATCTTTGTATTTACGTATGTAGGTTAGCTTAGCATTTTAAAAGCACCGAATCACCTTCTGTGGTTGAGTGTTCAATAAACCCTTGAACTGTATGTTTAACACTTCTCTAACCCTGTCCATGGAGGACAGAAGAAAATGTATATATGCTGGTTAGCATTGTAAATGTGTGGCCACGTCTGTGGTAGAAAATAATAAAAAAAAAAAAAAAAAAAAAACCATACTTTACGTAACAATAGAACCGTTACAGTACATTAGTTGATTTTGCATGATTTTTGTCTTATCCCAGACTGGTCCTCCAGAATGAAAAATTAATTGCCCAAAAAATTATAATCTGTCTAAGTATAGTTATTCAAAATAATCCAGGCTTTATTCATAATGTCCTGCATTAAATAGCAATAATAAATAATCCCGACTGTCCACTTAGCAGTGGCAGTCCAGCAACAGTCCCTAGAACTGAAAAATCTTCAAAGTTTACACCTTCTTCCAGTTACATATTCTATCTTGATTTTTTCTTGACGGAAGTGTTGGGACGTTGCAACTCATGAGGTCTTGCTATAAAAGTGAGCAATTATAGGGGTTGAGGTGGTGTTGGCGTGGCGACAGATGAGGTCCTCACAACAGCTCTAAGTTCCCATCCTCTCACAGGTGTCATCATAACAACATACTAGGCCTTAACGACTTCGTTTTCCCATCAAACACTTAACCTTAGGCCGAAAGACGCACAATGTGTCCCTCTACAACCCGTTCTCGCACTTGCTTATAGTCAATATTGGCTTATTTAATAAGTGCATATGTTATATACTAATTGATTGTGAATATTTTAGTTTACCTTGAAAAGCTTCATAGAAAACACCGACCTCACCTAACCTTCTTAGTATGTTAAGATAAGCTTCTTATTGCTTCTTAATTACAGTTATTACTTAACCTATACCGTTGATAGTATAGGACATTCCACCTTCTTAGTATGTTAAGATAAGCATCTTATTGCTTCTTAATTACAATTATTACTTAACCTATACCGTTGATAGGTTTAGTAATAATTGTAAATACGAAGCAATAAGATGCTTGTTGACCAGACCACACACTAGAAGTTGAAGGGACGACGACGTTTCGGTCCGTCCTGGACCATTCTCAAGTCGATTGTGATGAGAAGTTGTTTAAGATTCAGCTACTTGGAACAAAAAGTTCCAAGTAGGACGGGCTATGGCGAGCCCGTAGTGGACATACCTGGCACAGGAGCGGGGCTGTAACTGAGAGAGAGACGAAGTTGTTGTTGTTGTTATAGATTCAGCTACTCGGAACAAGTTCCAAGTAGCACGGGCCATGGTGAGCCCGTAACTTACCTGGCACAGGAGCGGTGCAAGTATCACAGGCTATGGTGAGCCCGTAGTGGACTTACCTGGCACAGGAGCGGTGCCGTCTGGGTGATGAGGAGGTAGAGACAGGCAATAAATAGGCAAGAGAGAGTTGAGGAGGAAAGTAAGGTGTAGGGGATAGTAGTAATAATGAGAACTGCAGAAGGCCTATTGGCCCATACGAGGCAGCTCCTATTATAACCACCGAAGGAGATAGTAATAGGAATAAGAAGAGGATAGCAAGGGAGTGTAGGAGAAGACGAACAGAAAAAGGGGAGAAGAGAGAAAGAAAAGGAAAGAGAAAGAAAGATAAATAGAAGGGGGTAAGCTTATGTTAAGTCACGTTTTGTTAGAAAGATTGGAGCATTTGAGTATTTGAAAGGAAAGCCAAAACGAAAGGAAATGCCTGTGTTTTGACACTGCTATGCAAGTTGGTGATTGCGAGGTAAGAAAAAGTGGTGCAATGCTTTAAGTGCGGTGGAAAGACAGACGTGAAGTGAACATGTTGACCACCATTCACCCTGGAAACAATGGTGGACAGTGCAAGGTGAACAGAACAAGAAAGCAAATAATACATAAGCCAGATTGTGTGGACTACAACATCAACATGCGTTTAGTTGATAAATGTGGACATGATGGTGGGTGCTGTAGAGTGTGTACGGAAAACAGTGAAGTGGACAAAGAAAATGATTTTCCACCTTATTGACGTAACAATACTGAACAGTTACAACATGTTTCTTGTGAAGACAGGTAGAAAACCATATTTCCGTTCGTTTAGTTTTCAAGTTGTGAAACAGTTACTAGGTACATTTGGCAAGGACACACCTGGCATACAAAGACACATTTGAGACCCAATATTGAACCATGCTCCTGCACCCAGGCTTGCTTACAGGGAGGCCTTTCTGATACACCAAATCAAGAAATTACCACCAACTGGAGCTCGTGCAGCAGGCCAGCGTCGGTGTGTTGTGTGTTCCAGTACCAAATTGAGGCCACAGAAACGTAAATTGGTGTTGACATGGTGCGAAGCGTGTGCCGTCCCTCTGTGCCATATCGACTGTTTCGCACAGTATCACAGTCTCCAGGAGTACTAAATGTGTAATTCTTTGGTAAATAAATGTACATATCAAGTTAATTTTTGTGTTTATATTGAAAAAAACCAAATACATTGAATA
>NC_091169.1:49662785-49817731 GCF_040958095.1 Procambarus clarkii | reverse complement strand
CATGTGAGTTTTCAGTTGCATATAGTCCTGGGGACCATTAAGGCTTGTTCGCATGTATATATATATATATATATATATATATATATATATATATATATATATATATATATATATATATATATATATATATATATATATATATATATATATATATATATATATATATATTTAAAAAATCTGTCATATTTGTAAATTAAATAATAAATATTTAATTATTAAATTTAATTTAATTTGTTTTATTAATATAATTATTTAATAATTTAATAAAATAATAATTTATTAAAAAACATTAATTTGATTACTTATTTAATAAAATTAAATAATAAATATTAAATTAAATATTGATATATACTTGTGTGTCCAGGAGGCCATCTGTGTCCCCTCAGATGGTCTCCCTTATCACAGTTTGTGTCTATGGATGTGTGTCTGTGTGTGAGTGTGTATATCCCTGTGAGTGTCCGGGCGAGTGTGTGTGAGTGTCCCTGTGAGTGTCCGGGTGTGTGTGTGTCCGGTTATACTTGTGGGTCCAGGAGGCCATCTGTGTCCCCTCAGATGGTCTCCCTTATCACAGTCTATGGGAGTGTGTGAGTGTGAGTGCCCCTGTGAGTGTTCGGGTGAGGGTGAGTGTGTTAGTGTCCGGGTTTATGTGAGGTTTGGTTCCAGGGAAACATCCTTCCCCCCCCCCCTTCCCATATCTCCTCCCTTATTCCCACCGTGGGTTCGAATCCCAGGTGATTAGACCTGCTCTAGGTCCATGGATCCAAGGTATCCATCCGTGGGCCCAACGGACTTCACCCCTTCCCCACTTTCCAAGGGCCAGGTCAATTCCAGCTATCCAGGGAACCTGTCGAAACAGAGGCAGCTACAGGAGGGGACACACAAATATTTGTGCCCTGCAGTTACACACCCGTTCCGACAGACTCGATCGCAATCTATCCAGATGAGAACACGTTCTCTTCCGACTAGACCACGCTGGAGTCGCTGTATGTCTCAAATTTGGTTCCTTTATTTATAGTTAGTATTTTTGGTGAATTAATTGATTTGTTTTAATTTTTTATTGATTTAGGTAGAACGATTTCGGGAGTTTGGGGGAAGGGGAGGGGGAGGGGGGGTTGTGTGTGTAATGGATTGTCGAGATCGTGGTTGGTTAGTATTTATCTAGTTGTGTTCACCTAGTTATGCTTGCGAGGGTTGAGCTCTACTCTTTCGGCCCGCCTCTCAACTGTCAATCAATCAATTATTACTAACTAATAAAAAACATTCCACACACACACACCCAGGAAGCAGCCCGTAACAGCTGTCTAACGCCCAGGTACATATTTACTGCTAGGTAACAGGGGCATCAGAATGATAGAAACTCTGCTGATTTCCGTTTGTTCCATCACCGTGGGATCGAATGAGCTACGATTACGAGTCGAGAGCCACGTCCACTCAGCTATAAAGCCCCCTTGTTTGTGAATTGGTGCAAAAGATAATTTGGGAGAGGTTAAGGGAAAGGAATGATGTTTGGTGGCTTTGAAAGCTTTGGATGGGAGGGGGGTTGGCAGTTATGAATTAAAATTGTTAATTATTTAAGATAGGATATATATGCAAAAGACGTTGCGAGATATAGTTAGAAAAGTGTTTCTGACTGAGGTTAGGTACTGTGTGATTGACTTGTATGTTAGGAAAAAGAACTTTTATTAAAAACATAGATGATCTTTTGAAATTTTTCTCAGCAAATAGTTGCAAATTATTGTGTGAAAAGCCTATGGTTCCGCCTTTCCTAAACAAACACACGTGAGCACAATTAGTCCACGGGATTCAGAGAGAGTGAGAGTGAACAGCGAAATAGTACCCAAAAATGTGACAATGAGGGGAAACTATGTCATTCAAACGTTAACCATATAAATTACAGTTACACTAACCGAGCGTCCACATACATATTCCAATCAATTTACATAAATAAACATTCACTAATATATTCCTTTAAAATGGACACACGCAGATAGTTGCAATACACATGTCAGTTCAATTACTGGTACACATAAACACTCATAGCTGGACGTGTCTGTCCATCTTGACAATAGTAGACATGTAACAAAAAATGTGACAATAATGGGAAACTATGTCATTCAAACGTATAAATGTTAACCATATAAATTAAAGTAACACTAATCGCGCACACACGTACATATGTCAATCAATTTACATAAATACACATTCACTAATGTGTACCTTTAAAATGGACACATACAGATAATTACCGTACACATGTCAGTTCAATTACAGGTACATATACACACACAGAGCTTCACGTGTCTCTCGGTCTTGACAATAGTACACATGAATACGCACACAAAACAGTCCATTATCAATTAATGTGTGTGTGTGTGTGTATTTATTTTCTCTTTGTATTTACTATATGTATCTGCAGAATCGAGTTATTAGCTCTTGGACCCCGCCTATCAAATATATGTATTTTTCCATTTTTTTATATCTACTACATCTATTTCTCTCTAACACACACACACACACACACACACACACACACACACACACACACACACACACACACACACACACAAACTGGAGGCTTACCGTCTAAACGGAGAGAGTTCGTTGGTTATAATCCTAATGGTCCCATATCGAATCTCAGTTGATGCAATAGCAAATCGACAGATATTCTTTAACCTGATTCGCCTGTTCACCGGCTCCCCTCCGACCGGGGAGCCAGTCGGCCGAGCGGACAGCACACTGGACACTGGACTTGTGATCCTGTGGTCCCGGGTTCGATTCCGGGCGCCGCCGAGAAACAATAGGCAGAGTTTCTTTCACCCTGTGCCCCTGAT
This sequence comes from Procambarus clarkii, assembly GCF_040958095.1. Taxonomy (NCBI): domain Eukaryota; kingdom Metazoa; phylum Arthropoda; class Malacostraca; order Decapoda; family Cambaridae; genus Procambarus; species Procambarus clarkii. The sequence continues at coordinate 49,814,900 of NC_091169.1, read as the reverse complement.
ACCTTGCAGTAAAACAGGTACCTGGATGTTAGTTAGCTGTCGTGGGCTGCTTCCTGGGGGTGGAGGCCTGGTCGAAGACCGGACCGCGGGGACACTAAAGCCCCGAAATCATCTCAAGAAGAACCTCAAGAGATAAGCACAAATGAATCCATCAATCTATCTACTTATATCTGTCAATCCATCAATCTATCTTCCCATAAACCAACCATTTATCATTATATACATTTATATTCCATTTATATTCCATTTATCCGTCCATCAACTCTTCTGTCTATCCATCCATCTACTCATATGTCTTTCCATCCATCAAATAGACGGATGCATCTATGCATCCGTCTATCCGTCAATGTATATATTTAGCAATCAATGTAAACATCCATCTATCTACTTATATAAATTTTCCTTTAATCCCTGTTTCACCTGCACCACTCCGCCCTGTTTCTCCCTCTGCATCCCTGTTTCACCTGTACCACTCCCCCTGTTCCCCCATCCCCATCCCTGTTTCACCTGCACCACTCCCCCTGTTCCCCCATCCCCATCCCTGTTTCACCTGCACCACTCCCTCTGTTTCTCCCTCTTCATCCCTGTTTCACCTGCACCACTCCCCCCTGTTTCTCCCTCTTCATCCCTGTTTCATCTGCACCACTCCCCCTGTTCCCCCATCCCCATCCCTGTATCACCTGTACAGCACCCCTGTTCCTCCCTGTTTCACCTGCACCACTCCCCCTGTTCCCTCTCTTCATTCCACCTCTAAATCCCGTATCCTCCCCCCACCCCCACCACCACCTTTGCACCTCTTCCTTTAACTTAAATCAGGACCAATAAACTTCTTTATGTGTTTAATTTAGGTTTTTTCTAAGTACGAAAAAGTCTTCAGCCATCTCAAGCATTATTTTACAATTAATTTTAATTAAATTGGTAGGGGGGGGGGGGAGTGATAAGAATAATTAATAATTATTCCTAAATCCTTTAGCTAAAGTCAACACTGACCAACCTATGCCCGTTCCCTACCCCAGACCATTCCCTCTACAAATACATTAATTTAGTAATAATAAGCCTTAATAATATATTAATAAATAAATTTTAAAATAAATCTGTGTATGGCTGCAGCCTCCAGCATGTGGCCTCATTACATAGACAGACATTCTCTTTATATATATATATATATATATATATATATATATATATATATATATATATATATATATATATATATAAATATATATATATCAATTTACATAAATATATATTCACTAATATATTCCTTTAAAATTGACTCAAGCGGATTAAGGCGTCCTGTACATACCAGTTGCATTGCTCCTGGCAGTATGGGTTCGAGTCACTTCTGGCATGTGAGTTTTCAGTTGCATATAGTCCTGGGGACCATTAAGGCTTGTTCGCATGTATATATATATATATATATATATATATATATATATATATATATATATATATATATATATATATATATATATATATATATATATATATATATTTAAAAAATCTGTCATATTTGTAAATTAAATAATAAATATTTAATTATTAAATTTAATTTAATTTGTTTTATTAATATAATTATTTAATAATTTAATAAAATAATAATTTATTAAAAAACATTAATTTGATTACTTATTTAATAAAATTAAATAATAAATATTAAATTAAATATTGATATATACTTGTGTGTCCAGGAGGCCATCTGTGTCCCCTCAGATGGTCTCCCTTATCACAGTTTGTGTCTATGGATGTGTGTCTGTGTGTGAGTGTGTATATCCCTGTGAGTGTCCGGGCGAGTGTGTGTGAGTGTCCCTGTGAGTGTCCGGGTGTGTGTGTGTCCGGTTATACTTGTGGGTCCAGGAGGCCATCTGTGTCCCCTCAGATGGTCTCCCTTATCACAGTCTATGGGAGTGTGTGAGTGTGAGTGCCCCTGTGAGTGTTCGGGTGAGGGTGAGTGTGTTAGTGTCCGGGTTTATGTGAGGTTTGGTTCCAGGGAAACATCCTTCCCCCCCCCCCCCTTCCCATATCTCCTCCCTTATTCCCACCGTGGGTTCGAATCCCAGGTGATTAGACCTGCTCTAGGTCCATGGATCCAAGGTATCCATCCGTGGGCCCAACGGACTTCACCCCTTCCCCACTTTCCAAGGGCCAGGTCAATTCCAGCTATCCAGGGAACCTGTCGAAACAGAGGCAGCTACAGGAGGGGACACACAAATATTTGTGCCCTGCAGTTACACACCCGTTCCGACAGACTCGATCGCAATCTATCCAGATGAGAACACGTTCTCTTCCGACTAGACCACGCTGGAGTCGCTGTATGTCTCAAATTTGGTTCCTTTATTTATAGTTAGTATTTTTGGTGAATTAATTGATTTGTTTTAATTTTTTATTGATTTAGGTAGAACGATTTCGGGAGTTTGGGGGAAGGGGAGGGGGAGGGGGGGTTGTGTGTGTAATGGATTGTCGAGATCGTGGTTGGTTAGTATTTATCTAGTTGTGTTCACCTAGTTATGCTTGCGAGGGTTGAGCTCTACTCTTTCGGCCCGCCTCTCAACTGTCAATCAATCAATTATTACTAACTAATAAAAAACATTCCACACACACACACCCAGGAAGCAGCCCGTAACAGCTGTCTAACGCCCAGGTACATATTTACTGCTAGGTAACAGGGGCATCAGAATGATAGAAACTCTGCTGATTTCCGTTTGTTCCATCACCGTGGGATCGAATGAGCTACGATTACGAGTCGAGAGCCACGTCCACTCAGCTATAAAGCCCCCTTGTTTGTGAATTGGTGCAAAAGATAATTTGGGAGAGGTTAAGGGAAAGGAATGATGTTTGGTGGCTTTGAAAGCTTTGGATGGGAGGGGGGTTGGCAGTTATGAATTAAAATTGTTAATTATTTAAGATAGGATATATATGCAAAAGACGTTGCGAGATATAGTTAGAAAAGTGTTTCTGACTGAGGTTAGGTACTGTGTGATTGACTTGTATGTTAGGAAAAAAAACTTTTATTAAAAACATAGATGATCTTTTGAAATTTTTCTCAGCAAATAGTTGCAAATTATTGTGTGAAAAGCCTATGGTTCCGCCTTCCCTAAACAAACACACGTGAGCACAATTAGTCCACGGGATTCAGAGAGAGTGAGAGTGAACAGCGAAATAGTACCCAAAAATGTGACAATGAGGGGAAACTATGTCATTCAAACGTTAACCATATAAATTACAGTTACACTAACCGAGCGTCCACATACATATTCCAATCAATTTACATAAATAAACATTCACTAATATATTCCTTTAAAATGGACACACGCAGATAGTTGCAATACACATGTCAGTTCAATTACTGGTACACATAAACACTCATAGCTGGACGTGTCTGTCCATCTTGACAATAGTAGACATGTAACCAAAAATGTGACAATAATGGGAAACTATGTCATTCAAACGTATAAATGTTAACCATATAAATTAAAGTAACACTAATCGCGCGCACACGTACATATGTCAATCAATTTACATAAATACACATTCACTAATGTGTACCTTTAAAATGGACACATACAGATAATTACCGTACACATGTCAGTTCAATTACAGGTACACATACACACACATAGCTTCACGTGTCTCTCGGTCTTGACAATAGTACACATGGATACGCACACAAAACAGTCCATTATCAATTAATGTGTGTGTGTGTGTGTATTTATTTTCTCCTTGTATTTACTATATGTATCTGCAGAATCGAGTTATTAGCTCTTGGACCCCGCCTATCAAATATATGTATTTTTCCATTTTTTTATATCTACTACATCTATTTCTCTCTAACACACACACACACACACACACACACACACACACACACACACACACACACACAAACTGGAGGCTTACCGTCTAAACGGAGAGAGTTCGTTGGTTATAATCCTAATGGTCCCATATCGAATCTCAGTTGATGCAATAGCAAATCGACAGATATTCTTTAACCTGATTCGCCTGTTCACCGGCTCCCCTCCGACCGGGGAGCCAGTCGGCCGAGCGGACAGCACACTGGACACTGGACTTGTGATCCTGTGGTCCCGGGTTCGATTCCGGGCGCCGCCGAGAAACAATAGGCAGAGTTTCTTTCACCCTGTGCCCCTGATACCTTGCAGTAAAACAGGTACCTGGATGTTAGTTAGCTGTCGTGGGCTGCTTCCTGGGGGTGGAGGCCTGGTCGAAGACCGGACCGCGGGGACACTAAAGCCCCGAAATCATCTCAAGAAGAACCTCAAGAGATAAGCACAAATGAATCCATCAATGGATCCATCAATCTATCTACTTATATCTGTCAATCCATCAATCTATCTTCCCATAAACCAACCATTTATCATTATATACATTTATATTCCATTTATATTCCACTTATCCGTCCATCAACTCTTCTGTCTATCCATCCATCTACTCATATGTCTTTCCATCCATCAAATAGACGGATGCATCTATGCATCCGTCTATCCGTCAATGTATATATTTAGCAATCAATGTAAACATCCATCTATCTACTTATATAAATTTTCCTTTAATCCCTGTTTCACCTGCACCACTCCCCCCTGTTTCTCCCTCTGCATCCCTGTTTCACCTGTACCACTCCCCCTGTTCCCCCATCCCCATCCCTGTTTCACCTGCACCACTCCCCCTGTTCCCCCATCCCCATCCCTGTTTCACCTGCACCACTCCCTCTGTTTCTCCCTCTTCATCCCTGATTCACCTGCACCACTCCCCCCTGTTTCTCCCTCTTCATCCCTGTTTCATCTGCACCACTCCCCCTGTTCCCCCATCCCCATCCCTGTATCACCTGTACAGCACCCCCTGTTCCTCCCTGTTTCACCTGCACCACTCCCCCTGTTCCCTCTCTTCATTCCACCTCTAAATCCCGTATCCTCCCCCCACCCCCACCACCACCTTTGCACCTCTTCCTTTAACTTAAATCAGGACCAATAAACTTCTTTATGTGTTTAATTTAGGTTTTTTCTAAGTACGAAAAAGTCTTCAGCCATCTCAATCATTATTTTACAATTAACTTTAATTAAATTGGTAGGGGGGGGGAGTGATAAGAATAATTAATAATTATTCCTAAATCCTTTAGCTAAAGTCAACACTGACCAACCTATGCCCGTTCCCTACCCCAGACCATTCCCTCTACAAATACATTAATTTAGTAATAATAAGCCTTAATAATATATTAATAAATAAATTTTAAAATAAATCTGTGAATGGCTGCAGCCTCCAGCATGTGGCCTCATTACATAGACAGACATTCTCTTTATATATATATATATATATATATATATATATATATATATATATATATATATATATATATATATATATATATATATATATATATATATATATCAATTTACATAAATAAATATTCACTAATATATTCCTTTAAAATTGACTCAAGCGGATTAAGGCGTCCTGTACATACCAGTTGCATTGCTCCTGGCAGTATGGGTTCGAGTCACTTCTGGCATGTGAGTTTTCAGTTGCATATAGTCCTGGGGACCATTAAGGCTTGTTCGCATGTATATATATATATATATATATATATATATATATATATATATATATATATATATATATATATATATATATATTTAAAAAATCTGTCATATTTGTAAATTAAATAATAAATATTTAATTATTAAATTTAATTTAATTTGTTTTATTAATATAATTATTTAATAATTTAATAAAATAATAATTTATTAAAAAACATTAATTTGATTACTTATTTAATAAAATTAAATAATAAATATTAAATTAAATATTGATATATACTTGTGTGTCCAGGAGGCCATCTGTGTCCCCTCAGATGGTCTCCCTTATCACAGTTTGTGTCTATGGATGTGTGTCTGTGTGTGAGTGTGTATATCCCTGTGAGTGTCCGGGCGAGTGTGTGTGAGTGTCCCTGTGAGTGTCCGGGTGTGTGTGTGTCCGGTTATACTTGTGGGTCCAGGAGGCCATCTGTGTCCCCTCAGATGGTCTCTCTTATCACAGTCTATGGGAGTGTGTGAGTGTGAGTGTTCGGGTGAGGGTGTGTGTGTGAGTGTCCGGGTTTATGTGAGGTTTGGTTCCAGGGAAACATCCTTCCCCCCCCCCCCTTCCCATATCTCCTCCCTTATTCCCACCGTGGGTTCGAATCCCAGGTGATTAGACCTGCTCTAGGTCCATGGATCCAAGGTATCCATCCGTGGGCCCAACGGACTTCACCCCTTCCCCACTTTCCAAGGGCCAGGTCAATTCCAGCTATCCAGGGAACCTGTCGAAACAGAGGCAGCTACAGGAGGGGACACACAAATATTTGTGCCCTGCAGTTACACACCCGTTCCGACAGACTCGATCGCAATCTATCCAGATGAGAACACGTTCTCTTCCGACTAGACCACGCTGGAGTCGCTGTATGTCTCAAATTTGGTTCCTTTATTTATAGTTAGTATTTTTGGTGAATTAATTGATTTGTTTTAATTTTTTATTGATTTAGGTAGAACGATTTCGGGAGTTTGGGGGAAGGGGAGGGGGAGGGGGGGTTGTGTGCGTAATGGATTGTCGAGATCGTGGTTGGTTAGTATTTATCTAGTTGTGTTCACCTAGTTATGCTTGCGAGGGTTGAGCTCTACTCTTTCGGCCCGCCTCTCAACTGTCAATCAATCAATTATTACTAACTAATAAAAAACATTCCACACACACACACCCAGGAAGCAGCCCGTAACAGCTGTCTAACGCCCAGGTACATATTTACTGCTAGGTAACAGGGGCATCAGAATGATAGAAACTCTGCTGATTTCCGTTTGTTCCATCACCGTGGGATCGAATGAGCTACGATTACGAGTCGAGAGCCACGTCCACTCAGCTATAAAGCCCCCTTGTTTGTGAATTGGTGCAAAAGATAATTTGGGAGAGGTTAAGGGAAAGGAATGATGTTTGGTGGCTTTGAAAGCTTTGGATGGGAGGGGGGTTGGCAGTTATGAATTAAAATTGTTAATTATTTAAGATAGGATATATATGCAAAAGACGTTGCGAGATATAGTTAGAAAAGTGTTTCTGACTGAGGTTAGGTACTGTGTGATTGACTTGTATGTTAGGAAAAAGAACTTTTATTAAAAACATAGATGATCTTTTGAAATGTTTTTCAGCAAATAGTTGCAAATTATTGTGTGAAAAGCCTATGGTTCCGCCTTCCCTAAACAAACACACGTGAGCACAATTAGTCCACGGGATTCAGAGAGAGTGAGAGTGAACAGCGAAATAGTACCCAAAAATGTGACAATGAGGGGAAACTATGTCATTCAAACGTTAACCATATAAATTACAGTTACACTAACCGAGCGTCCACATACATATTCCAATCAATTTACGTAAATAAACATTCACTAATATATTCCTTTAAAATGGACACACGCAGATAGTTGCAATACACATGTCAGTTCAATTACTGGTACACATAAACACTCATAGCTGGACGTGTCTGTCCATCTTGACAATAGTAGACATGTAACCAAAAATGTGACAATAATGGGAAACTATGTCATTCAAACGTATAAATGTTAACCATATAAATTAAAGTAACACTAATCGCGCGCACACGTACATATGTCAATCAATTTACATAAATACACATTCACTAATGTGTACCTTTAAAATGGACACATACAGATAATTACCGTACACATGTCAGTTCAATTACAGGTACACATACACACACATAGCTTCACGTGTCTCTCGGTCTTGACAATAGTACACATGGATACGCACACAAAACAGTCCATTATCAATTAATGTGTGTGTGTGTGTGTATTTATTTTCTCCTTGTATTTACTATATGTATCTGCAGAATCGAGTTATTAGCTCTTGGACCCCGCCTATCAAATATATGTATTTTTCCATTTTTTTATATCTACTACATCTATTTCTCTCTAACACACACACACACACACACACACACACAAACTGGAGGCTTACCGTCTAAACGGAGAGAGTTCGTTGGTTATAATCCTAATGGTCCCATATCGAATCTCAGTTGATGCAATAGCAAATCGACAGATATTCTTTAACCTGATTCGCCTGTTCACCGGCTCCCCTCCGACCGGGGAGCCAGTCGGCCGAGCGGACAGCACACTGGACACTGGACTTGTGATCCTGTGGTCCCGGGTTCGATTCCGGGCGCCGCCGAGAAACAATGGGCAGAGTTTCTTTCACCCTGTGCCCCTGATACCTTGCAGTAAAACAGGTACCTGGATGTTAGTTAGCTGTCGTGGGCTGCTTCCTGGGGGTGGAGGCCTGGTCGAAGACCGGACCGCGGGGACACTAAAGCCCCGAAATCATCTCAAGAAGAACCTCAAGAGATAAGCACAAATGAATCCATCAATGGATCCATCAATCTATCTACTTATATCTGTCAATCCATCAATCTATCTTCCCATAAACCAACCATTTATCATTATATACATTTATATTCCATTTATATTCCATTTATCCGTCCATCAACTCTTTTGTCTATCCATCCATCTACTCATATGTCTTTCCATCCATCAAATAGACGGATGCATCTATGCATCCGTCTATCCGTCAATGTATATATTTAGCAATCAATGTAAACATCCATCTATCTACTTATATAAATTTTCCTTTAATCCCTGTTTCACCTGCACCACTCCCCCCTGTTTCTCCCTCTGCATCCCTGTTTCACCTGCACCACTCCCCCTGTTCCCCCATCCCCATCCCTGTTTCACCTGCACCACTCCCCCTGTTCCCCCATCCCCATCCCTGTTTCACCTGCACCACTCCCTCTGTTTCTCCCTCTTCATCCCTGTTTCACCTGCACCACTCCCCCCTGTTTCTCCCTCTTCATCCCTGTTTCATCTGCACCACTCCCCCTGTTTCCCCATCCCCATCCCTGTATCACCTGTACAGCACCCCCTGTTCCTCCCTGTTTCACCTGCACCACTCCCCCTGTTCCCTCTCTTCATTCCACCTCTAAATCCCGTATCCTCCCCCCACCCCCACCACCACCTTTGCACCTCTTCCTTTAACTTAAATCAGGACCAATAAACTTCTTTATGTGTTTAATTTAGGTTTTTTTCTAAGTACGAAAAAGTCTTCAGCCATCTCAAGCATTATTTTACAATTAACTTTAATTAAATTGGTAGGGGGGGGGGGAGTGATAAGAATAATTAATAATTATTCCTAAATCCTTTAGCTAAAGTCAACACTGACCAACCTATGCCCGTTCCCTACCCCAGACCATTCCCTCTACAAATACATTAATTTAGTAATAATAAGCCTTAATAATATATTAATAAATAAATTTTAAAATAAATCTGTGTATGGCTGCAGCCTCCAGCATGTGGCCACATTACATAGACAGACATTCTCTTTATATATATATATATATATATATATATATATATATATATATATATATATATATAAATATATATATATATCAATTTACATAAATAAATATTCACTAATATATTCCTTTAAAATTGACTCAAGCGGATTAAGGCGTCCTGTACATACCAGTTGCATTGCTCCTGGCAGTATGGGTTCGAGTCACTTCTGGCATGTGAGTTTTCAGTTGCATATAGTCCTGGGGACCATTAAGGCTTGTTCGCATGTATATATATATATATATATATATATATATATATATATATATATATATATATATATATATATATATATATATATATATATATATGTATATATATATATATATTTAAAAAATCTGTCATATTTGTAAATTAAATAATAAATATTTAATTATTAAATTTAATTTAATTTGTTTTATTAATATAATTATTTAATAATTTAATAAAATAATAATTTATTAAAAAACATTAATTTGATTACTTATTTAATAAAATTAAATAATAAATATTAAATTAAATATTGATATATACTTGTGTGTCCAGGAGGCCATCTGTGTCCCCTCAGATGGTCTCCCTTATAACAGTTTGTGTCTATGGATGTGTGTCTGTGTGTGAGTGTGTATATCCCTGTGAGTGTCCGGGCGAATGTGTGTGAGTGTCCCTGTGAGTGTCCGGGTGTGTGTGTGTCCGGTTATTGTGGGAACCGACCTGTGAGATTTATATTTATTTAATTTATATGAATTTATATTTACGTTAATTTATATGCTTCGATAGCAATTTGTATAATGATAAGTGGACTGTATTTCTGCAATAAACTCTTAATCTCACAAATCGATCCTCTACACATTAGGGGGGGTTATTAAATTAATATATATGCAGTCAATCAAACTACAGTAACTACATACATTGAAAAGGTTCCTTATCTTATAGTACAGCAGGTTAGTCCACCAGGTATAACTAGGGTGTAGACACCAAATTATCCTCTTTGAGGTAGCTTCTATCACCCAGTAACTGGTGCACATAATCTTGCATCCTCGTCTTGACCTGTCAAAAGTGCGCTAGCCGTGAAGCCAGAATCCTATATATGACAAGCTATATCAGAGAAAACACTATACAGTACATGGAACATTAAAGACCTGGCTTAATTACCTTTAGTTTAAGGCTTCCACGTGATCTAACCGGGTCACCCTATATCCTGACATTAATGGCCATAAATGAATGATAAACGGGTTTCGGATAGACACTTAACTTGAATTTGTAGACAGCGTGTGATAATGGTACACCTTTGGGTTCCATAACACTACGTCCAAGTAAAATTAACAGGAGCCGAATTTGCTCCCGTGTGAGCCTCTGGTCTCAATATAAACAATGGCTGTTTAACACTCCATACTATTGACGTTACTGGCCGACATTGTCCAGATATGATAGGAGCTAAATTTGCTCCACACGTCTCGGAGGTGACACAACAATGGCTGCCCTGCTTCCTCCCTCACGCCTGGCTTACATTGTCCAGATTTCAGAAAGTGATAGAAGGGTCACATTTACTCTACTTTAATATTGATAATTAAGTTAATTTATATAAGATGTTTTTATGATGGTAAAGTCCAAAGACTAATGTATTTAAGAATAATTCCCAGCAGAATAGCTGGTGAATTATAATAGTGTGTGGTGATGATATCCCGTTTTCTATAGACGGTAATTCCACTACAAGTTACGTTTTCTATGGGTAACTTGTTTATACAATACAGCTATTATCTGTATGATTATTAAATGGTGTCGGATTTTCCGACATAATTCCCCAGGGGGCTGCTCACGGGTCGAAGTCCTCTTTAGAACAGACGAACACCGATACTCCTCCTTTGGATTATTAGATTAATTTGATGTTAGTAGTTAGTAATCACACATTTGTGCGTCTGTTCGTACAGGACGGATGTCCCGTACTAGAGTTGCAGGGGTTAGAAGTCTAATGCGATTTCATTTCCCTGTTAACTCTTGAAAGGCTAATATTCAAGCCTTATTACATATTATTTAACCCAGAAGACTGAATGTGATCAAGTACTACAGTCAAGTATGATTCAGGGACTGCAGTGAGATCAGTGACATTAGATATAACTTGAAGTTTCTTCAGGTAACTGGTCACTGATATATAAACACTGAGGCCCATGGAATACATCTTGATTAAATAATAAATGTATCAAATCAGTCATCAGATTTATTGGGGTTTAATTTAGTTGATTCAGAAGATTGAATAGCTCATCATTAAAGTAAAGTATGGTTCTGAGACTGCAGTGGGTTCAGTGACATTGGTCGCAGTGACTTGTAGGTGTTTTAGGCTACTGTTCACTGATTTGCCACTGAGGCCTCATGAACTCATCTCCAGCTTTAAATGATGATACTAACATCAACCTCTGTTGGTATAGTCAGCTGTAATCTCCTTAGTATAATGCTACTGGAGAAATATAATCAGCTGACAAATTTAGATTTCTACTGGTAATGTTTATCTGCAGGCATAGGTCTCCTCAGGCTTGATACTGGGCCTGAGAGTAATTTACCTCCTGCAGAGTTTAACATGGTTATGCCCTGATATTTAGTAGGGCTACCGATGAATTGATGGTAGTAGTCTGTCCCCACAAGGACAGCCATTTGGCATTTGATTTGCTCAAATTTACCTGCAGCTGCTTGATAATAGCTTTCCAGGTCAGCATAATCAACTGTTGATTGTTGTGACAAATCTTCACATTTCTTGATCTGTCTTGTTAAGTGGCCTTTAAGACCTGCAAGGGTTCTTTTCATTCTCCCTGCATTATCCATACTGGCTAGTTGGTGAAGCCTTGTGGGGCTTGTACTTGGGCTGCTCATAATACTGAACAAACACTGATGGTAGCCTAGGGTCAATTCTGCACTTACTAGGCAATAATCCTACCTCTACTAGAGGTTAGCACTTAAAATTAATACACATTATATATATACAATCATACACACTAATGATTTGAGTGATAAACCAGTGTCACTGGAAGTACCTTTAGGTTAGCTCTTCTATATCACCCTAGGATGGTAGAGACACTAATTAATCACTCAAAGGTGTAATGATCATAAGTAAATTATTATATATACAACTCAACTCGAGTTGATAAAAATTACACCCAAAATAGGGTCTGGACCATTCATTAATGGTGTTAGGTTGTTCAATATAGTACAACTGACTATGGTAATAATGGGACTAGGATGAACGATAATAGTTCAACTAGTCATATCCTACCCTGTTGTGGGTTGGCAATTAGTAAATATTATATTGAGAACACTAGTGCAGTATATATTAAATAATTCTCTATTTTGGAGAAATAATATACATAATTATTGATAATAGCCTCTTAATTAGCCTCTATGAAACTTCTAATATTATCTAGAAGTATTAAATATTATTAGTGACCTCGCGAAATAAACTCCACAAAATTCGTAGATAATCTCTCGCGAAATGTAACACCACGAAATCCGTGAACAATCTCGCGACATAGTCACTAATTTGGCTGGCTTCTATATTAGCGCTGTCATTTCACAAAATAACACGCCACCAAATATCTGTGGGTGTGCATGAAACCGCTGACGAAGCTGAACTGGGCTGAGGGAGGCTCCTGAGCTCCCACGAGGCTAGGCTGCCGTCTTGACTGCTGGCCTTTGTTTAAATAACACTGCACTAGTATATTTAATGAATCCACTGGTTAACTGGTTCATCCGGTACTAAGATGACCAAATGTGGGTTCAAAGGATCAAATAATCCGTCATCCGGTTCGAAGATGACCAAATAATGTGGGAACCGACCTGTGAGATTTATATTTATTTAATTTATATGAATTTATATTTACGTTAATTTATATACTTCGATAGCAATTTGTATAATGATAAGTGGACTGTATTTCTGCAATAAACTCTTAATCTCACAAATCGATCCTCTACACATTAGGGGGGGTTATTAAATTAATATATATGCAGTCAATCAAACTACAGTAACTACATACATTGAAAAGGTTCCTTATCTTATAGTACAGCAGGTTAGTCCACCAGGTATAACTAGGGTGTAGACACCAAATTATCCTCTTTGAGGTAGCTTCTATCACCCAGTAACTGGTGCACATAATCTTGCATCCTCGTCTTGACCTGTCAAAAGTGCGCTAGCTGTGAAGCCAGAATCCTATATATGACAAGCTATATCAGAGAAAACACTATACAGTACATGGAACATTAAAGACCTGGCTTAATTACCTTTAGTTTGAGGCTTCCACGTGATCTAACCGGGTCACCCTATATCCTGACATTAATGGCCATAAATGAATGATAAACGGGTTTCGGATAGACACTTAACTTGAATTTGTAGACAGCGTGTGATAATGGTACACCTTTGGGTTCCATAACACTACGTCCAAGTAAAATTAACAGGAGCCGAATTTGCTCCCGTGTGAGCCTCTGGTCTCAATATAAACAATGGCTGTTTAACACTCCATACTATTGACGTTACTGGCCGACATTGTCCAGATATGATAGGAGCTAAATTTGCTCCACACGTCTCGGAGGTGACACAACAATGGCCGCCCTCCTTCCTCCCTCACGCCTGGCTTACATTGTCCAGATTTCAGAAAGTGATAGAAGGGTCACATTTACTCTACTTTAATATTGATAATTAAGTTAATTTATATAAGATGTTTTTATGATGGTAAAGTCCAAAGACTAATGTATTTAAGAATAATTCCCAGCAGAATAGCTGGTGAATTATAATAGTGTGTGGTGATGATATCCCGTTTTCTATAGACGGTAATTCCACTACAAGTTACGTTTTCTATGGGTAACTTGTTTATACAATACAGCTATTATCTGTATGATTATTAAATGGTGTCGGATTTTCCGACAGTTATACTTGTGGGTCCAGGAGGCCATCTGTGTCCCCTCAGATGGTCTCCCTTATCACAGTCTTTGGGAGTGTGTGAGTGTGAGTGCCCCTGTGAGTGTTCGGGTGAGGGTGTGTGTGTGAGTGTCCGGGTTTATGTGAGGTTTGGTTCCAGGGAAACATCCTTCCCCCCCCCCCTTCCCATATCTCCTCCCTTATTCCCACCGTGGGTTCGAATCCCAGGTGATTAGACCTGCTCTAGGTCCATGGATCCAAGGTATCCATCCGTGGGCCCAACGGACTTCACCCCTTCCCCACTTTCCAAGGGCCAGGTCAATTCCAGCTATCCAGGGAACCTGTCGAAACAGAGGCAGCTACAGGAGGGGACACACAAATATTTGTGCCCTGCAGTTACACACCCGTTCCGACAGACTCGATCGCAATCTATCCAGATGAGAACACGTTCTCTTCCGACTAGACCACGCTGGAGTCGCTGTATGTCTCAAATTTGGTTCCTTTATTTATAGTTAGTATTTTTGGTGAATTAATTGATTTGTTTTAATTTTTTATTGATTTAGGTAGAACGATTTCGGGAGTTTGGGGGAAGGGGAGGGGGAGGGGGGGTTGTGTGTGTAATGGATTGTCGAGATCGTGGTTGGTTAGTATTTATCTAGTTGTGTTCACCTAGTTATGCTTGCGAGGGTTGAGCTCTACTCTTTCGGCCCGCCTCTCAACTGTCAATCAATCAATTATTACTAACTAATAAAAAACATTCCACACACACACACCCAGGAAGCAGCCCGTAACAGCTGTCTAACGCCCAGGTACATATTTACTGCTAGGTAACAGGGGCATCAGAATGATAGAAACTCTGCTGATTTCCGTTTGTTCCATCACCGTGGGATCGAATGAGCTACGATTACGAGTCGAGAGCCACGTCCACTCAGCTATAAAGCCCCCTTGTTTGTGAATTGGTGCAAAAGATAATTTGGGAGAGGTTAAGGGAAAGGAATGATGTTTGGTGGCTTTGAAAGCTTTGGATGGGAGGGGGGTTGGCAGTTATGAATTAAAATTGTTAATTATTTAAGATAGGATATATATGCAAAAGACGTTGCGAGATATAGTTAGAAAAGTGTTTCTGACTGAGGTTAGGTACTGTGTGATTGACTTGTATGTTAGGAAAAAGAACTTTTATTAAAAACATAGATGATCTTTTGAAATGTTTTTCAGCAAATAGTTGCAAATTATTGTGTGAAAAGCCTATGGTTCCGCCTTCCCTAAACAAACACACGTGAGCACAATTAGTCCACGGGATTCAGAGAGAGTGAGAGTGAACAGCGAAATAGTACCCAAAAATGTGACAATGAGGGGAAACTATGTCATTCAAACGTTAACCATATAAATTACAGTTACACTAACCGAGCGTCCACATACATATTCCAATCAATTTACGTAAATAAACATTCACTAATATATTCCTTTAAAATGGACACACGCAGATAGTTGCAATACACATGTCAGTTCAATTACTGGTACACATAAACACTCATAGCTGGACGTGTCTGTCCATCTTGACAATAGTAGACATGTAACCAAAAATGTGACAATAATGGGAAACTATGTCATTCAAACGTATAAATGTTAACCATATAAATTAAAGTAACACTAATCGCGCGCACACGTACATATGTCAATCAATTTACATAAATACACATTCACTAATGTGTACCTTTAAAATGGACACATACAGATAATTACCGTACACATGTCAGTTCAATTACAGGTACACATACACACACATAGCTTCACGTGTCTCTCGGTCTTGACAATAGTACACATGGATACGCACACAAAACAGTCCATTATCAATTAATGTGTGTGTGTGTGTGTATTTATTTTCTCCTTGTATTTACTATATGTATCTGCAGAATCGAGTTATTAGCTCTTGGACCCCGCCTATCAAATATATGTATTTTTCCATTTTTTTATATCTACTACATCTATTTCTCTCTAACACACACACACACACACACACACACACACACACACACACACAAACTGGAGGCTTACCGTCTAAACGGAGAGAGTTCGTTGGTTATAATCCTAATGGTCCCATATCGAATCTCAGTTGATGCAATAGCAAATCGACAGATATTCTTTAACCTGATTCGCCTGTTCACCGGCTCCCCTCCGACCGGGGAGCCAGTCGGCCGAGCGAACAGCACACTGGACACTGGACTTGTGATCCTGTGGTCCCGGGTTCGATTCCGGGCGCCGCCGAGAAACAATGGGCAGAGTTTCTTTCACCCTGTGCCCCTGATACCTTGCAGTAAAACAGGTACCTGGATGTTAGTTAGCTGTCGTGGGCTGCTTCCTGGGGGTGGAGGCCTGGTCGAAGACCGGACCGCGGGGACACTAAAGCCCCGAAATCATCTCAAGAAGAACTCAAGAGATAAGCACAAATGAATCCATCAATGGATCCATCAATCTATCTACTTATATCTGTCAATCCATCAATCTATCTTCCCATAAACCAACCATTTATCATTATATACATTTATATTCCATTTATATTCCATTTATCCGTCCATCAACTCTTTTGTCTATCCATCCATCTACTCATATGTCTTTCCATCCATCAAATAGACGGATGCATCTATGCATCCGTCTATCCGTCAATGTATATATTTAGCAATCAATGTAAACATCCATCTATCTACTTATATAAATTTTCCTTTAATCCCTGTTTCACCTGCACCACTCCCCCCTGTTTCTCCCTCTGCATCCCTGTTTCACCTGCACCACTCCCCCTGTTCCCCCATCCCCATCCCTGTTTCACCTGCACCACTCCCCCTGTTCCCCCATCCCCATCCCTGTTTCACCTGCACCACTCCCTCTGTTTCTCCCTCTTCATCCCTGTTTCACCTGCACCACTCCCCCCTGTTTCTCCCTCTTCATCCCTGTTTCATCTGCACCACTCCCCCTGTTTCCCCATCCCCATCCCTGTATCACCTGTACAGCACCCCCTGTTCCTCCCTGTTTCACCTGCACCACTCCCCCTGTTCCCTCTCTTCATTCCACCTCTAAATCCCGTATCCTCCCCCCACCCCCACCACCACCTTTGCACCTCTTCCTTTAACTTAAATCAGGACCAATAAACTTCTTTATGTGTTTAATTTAGTTTTTTTCTAAGTACGAAAAAGTCTTCAGCCATCTCAAGCATTATTTTACAATTAACTTTAATTAAATTGGTAGGGGGGGGGAGTGATAAGAATAATTAATAATTATTCCTAAATCCTTTAGCTAAAGTCAACACTGACCAACCTATGCCCGTTCCCTACCCCAGACCATTCCCTCTACAAATACATTAATTTAGTAATAATCAGCCTTAATAATATATTAATAAATAAATTTTAAAATAAATCTGTGTATGGCTGCAGCCTCCAGCATGTGGCCTCATTACATAGACAGACATTCTCTTTATATATATATATATATATATATATATATATATATATATATATATATATATATATATATATATGTCGTACCTAGTAGCCAGAACTCACTTCTCAGCCTACTATTCAAGGCCCGATTTGCCTAATAAGCCAAGTTTTCCTGAATTAATATATTTACTATAATTTTTTTCTTATGAAATGATAAAGCAACCCTTTTCTCTATGTATGAGGTCAATTTTTATTTATTGGAGTTAAAATTAACGAAGATATATGACCGAACCTAACCAACCCTACCTAACCTAACCTAACCTATATTTATAGGTAAGGTTAGGTTAGGTAGCCAAAAAAAGCTAGGTTAGGTTAGGTTAGGTAGGTTAGGTAGACGAAAAAACATTAATTCAGGAAAACTTGGCTTATTAGGCAAATCGGGCCTTGAATAGTAGGCTGAGAAGTGCGTTCTGGCTATTAGGTACGACATATATATATATATATATATATATATATATATATATATATATATATATATATATATATATATATATATATATATAAATATATATATATATCAATTTACATAAATAAATATTCACTAATATATTCCTTTAAAATTGACTCAAGCGGATTAAGGCGTCCTGTACATACCAGTTGCATTGCTCCTGGCAGTATGGGTTCGAGTCACTTCTGGCATGTGAGTTTTCAGTTGCATATAGTCCTGGGGACCATTAAGGCTTGTTCGCATGTATATATATATATATATATATATATATATATATATATATATATATATATATATATATATATATATATATATATTTATATATATATATATATATATATATATATATATATATATATATATATATATATATATATATATATATATATATATATATATATTTAAAAAATCTGTCATATTTGTAAATTAAATAATAAATATTTAATTATTAAATTTAATTTAATTTGTTTTATTAATATAATTATTTAATAATTTAATAAAATAATAATTTATTAAAAAACATTAATTTGATTACTTATTTAATAAAATTAAATAATAAATATTAAATTAAATATTGATATATACTTGTGTGTCCAGGAGGCCATCTGTGTCCCCTCAGATGGTCTCCCTTATAACAGTTTGTGTCTATGGATGTGTGTCTGTGTGTGAGTGTGTATATCCCTGTGAGTGTCCGGGCGAGTGTGTGTGAGTGTCCCTGTGAGTGTCCGGGTGTGTGTGTGTCCGGTTATTGTGGGAACCGACCTGTGAGATTTATATTTATTTAATTTATATGAATTTATATTTACGTTAATTTATATACTTCGATAGCAATTTGTATAATGATAAGTGGACTGTATTTCTGCAATAAACTCTTAATCTCACAAATCGATCCTCTACACATTAGGGGGGGGTATTAAATTAATATATATGCAGTCAATCAAACTACAGTAACTACATACATTGAAAAGGTTCCTTATCTTATAGTACAGCAGGTTAGTCCACCAGGTATAACTAGGGTGTAGACACCAAATTATCCTCTTTGAGGTAGCTTCTATCACCCAGTAACTGGTGCACATAATCTTGCATCCTCGTCTTGACCTGTCAAAAGTGCGCTAGCTGTGAAGCCAGAATCCTATATATGACAAGCTATATCAGAGAAAACACTATACAGTACATGGAACATTAAAGACCTGGCTTAATTACCTTTAGTTTGAGGCTTCCACGTGATCTAACCGGGTCACCCTATATCCTGACATTAATGGCCATAAATGAATGATAAACGGGTTTCGGATAGACACTTAACTTGAATTTGTAGACAGCGTGTGATAATGGTACACCTTTGGGTTCCATAACACTACGTCCAAGTAAAATTAACAGGAGCCGAATTTGGTCCCGTGTGAGCCTCTGGTCTCAATATAAACAATGGCTGTTTAACACTCCATACTATTGACGTTACTGGCCGACATTGTCCAGATATGATAGGAGCTAAATTTGCTCCACACGTCTCGGAGGTGACACAACAATGGCCGCCCTCCTTCCTCCCTCACGCCTGGCTTACATTGTCCAGATTTCAGAAAGTGATAGAAGGGTCACATTTACTCTACTTTAATATTGATAATTAAGTTAATTTATATAAGATGTTTTTATGATGGTAAAGTCCAAAGACTAATGTATTTAAGAATAATTCCCAGCAGAATAGCTGGTGAATTATAATAGTGTGTGGTGATGATATCCCGTTTTCTATAGACGGTAATTCCACTACAAGTTACGTTTTCTATGGGTAACTTGTTTATACAATACAGCTATTATCTGTATGATTATTAAATGGTGTCGGATTTTCCGACATAATTCCCCAGGGGGCTGCTCACGGGTCGAAGTCCTCTTTAGAACAGACGAACACCGATACTCCTCCTTTGGATTATTAGATTAATTTGATGTTAGTAGTTAGTAATCACACATTTGTGCGTCTGTTCGTACAGGACGGATGTCCCGTACTAGAGTTGCAGGGGTTAGAAGTCTAATGCGATTTCATTTCCCTGTTAACTCTTGAAAGGCTAATATTCAAGCCTTATTACATATTATTTAACCAAGAAGACTGAATGTGATCAAGTACTACAGTCAAGTATGATTCAGGGACTGCAGTGAGATCAGTGACATTAGATATAACTTGAAGTTTCTTCAGGTAACTGGTCACTGATATATAAACACTGAGGCCCATGGAATACATCTTGATTAAATAATAAATGTATCAAATCAGTCATCAGATTTATTGGGGTTTAATTTAGTTAATTGATTCAGAAGATTGAATAGCTCATCATTAAAGTAAAGTATGGTTCTGAGACTGCAGTGGGTTCAGTGACATTGGTCGCAGTGACTTGTAGGTGTTTTAGGCTACTGTTCACTGATTTGCCACTGAGGCCTCATGAACTCATCTCCAGCTTTAAATGATGATACTAACATCAACCTCTGTTGGTATAGTCAGCTGTAATCTCCTTAGTATAATGCTACTGGAGAAATATAATCAGCTGACAAATTTAGATTTCTACTGGTAATGTTTATCTGCAGGCATAGGTCTCCTCAGGCTTGATACTGGGCCTGAGAGTAATTTACCTCCTGCAGAGTTTAACATGGTTATGCCCTGATATTTAGTAGGGCTACCGATGAATTGATGGTAGTAGTCTGTCCCCACAAGGACAGCCATTTGGCATTTGATTTGCTCAAATTTACCTGCAGCTGCTTGATAATAGCTTTCCAGGTCAGCATAATCAACTGTTGATTGTTGTGACAAATCTTCACATTTCTTGATCTGTCTTGTTAAGTGGCCTTTAAGACCTGCAAGGGTTCTTTTCATTCTCCCTGCATTATCCATACTGGCTAGTTGGTGAAGCCTTGTGGGGCTTGTACTTGGGCTGCTCATAATACTGAACAAACACTGATGGTAGCCTAGGGTCAATTCTGCACTTACTAGGCAATAATCCTACCTCTACTAGAGGTTAGCACTTAAAATTTATACACATTATATATATACAATCATACACACTAATGATTTGAGTGATAAACCAGTGTCACTGGAAGTACCTTTAGGTTAGCTCTTCTATATCACCCTAGGATGGTAGAGACACTAATTAATCACTCAAAGGTGTAATGATCATAAGTAAATTATTATATATACAACTCAACTCGAGTTGATAAAAATTACACCCAAAATAGGGTCTGGACCATTCATTAATGGTGTTAGGTTGTTCAATATAGTACAACTGACTATGGTAATAATGGGACTAGGATGAATGATAATAGTTCAACTAGTCATATCCTACCCTGTTGTGGGTTGGCAATTAGTAAATATTATATTGAGAACACTAGTGCAGTATATATTAAATAATTCTCTATTTTGGAGAAATAATATACACAATTATTGATAATAGCCTCTTAATTAGCCTCTATGAAACTTCTAATATTATCTAGAAGTATTAAATATTATTAGTGACCTCGCGAAATAAACTCCACAAAATTCGTAGATAATCTCTCGCGAAATGTAACACCACTAAATCCGTGAACAATCTCGCGACATAGTCACTAATTTGGCTGGCTTCTATATTAGCGCTGTCATTTCACGAAATAACACGCCACCAAATATCTGTGGGTGTGCATGAAACCGCTGACGAAGCTGAACTGGGCTGAGGGAGGCTCCTGAGCTCCCACGAGGCTAGGCTGCCGTCTTGACTGCTGGCCTTTGTTTAAATAACACTGCACTAGTATATTTAATGAATCCACTGGTTAACTGGTTCATCCGGTACTAAGATGACCAAATGTGGGTTCAAAGGATCAAATAATCCGTCATCCGGTTCGAAGATGACCAAATAATGTGGGAACCGACCTGTGAGATTTATATTTATTTAATTTATATGAATTTATATTTACGTTAATTTATATACTTCGATAGCAATTTGTATAATGATAAGTGGACTGTATTTCTGCAATAAACTCTTAATCTCACAAATCGATCCTCTACACATTAGGGGGGGTTATTAAATTAATATATATGCAGTCAATCAAACTACAGTAACTACATACATTGAAAAGGTTCCTTATCTTATAGTACAGCAGGTTAGTCCACCAGGTATAACTAGGGTGTAGACACCAAATTATCCTCTTTGAGGTAGCTTCTATCACCCAGTAACTGGTGCACATAATCTTGCATCCTCGTCTTGACCTGTCAAAAGTGCGCTAGCTGTGAAGCCAGAATCCTATATATGACAAGCTATATCAGAGAAAACACTATACAGTACATGGAACATTAAAGACCTGGCTTAATTACCTTTAGTTTGAGGCTTCCACGTGATCTAACCGGGTCACCCTATATCCTGACATTAATGGCCATAAATGAATGATAAACGGGTTTCGGATAGACACTTAACTTGAATTTGTAGACAGCGTGTGATAATGGTACACCTTTGGGTTCCATAACACTACGTCCAAGTAAAATTAACAGGAGCCGAATTTGCTCCCGTGTGAGCCTCTGGTCTCAATATAAACAATGGCTGTTTAACACTCCATACTATTGACGTTACTGGCCGACATTGTCCAGATATGATAGGAGCTAAATTTGCTCCACACGTCTCGGAGGTGACACAACAATGGCCGCCCTCCTTCCTCCCTCACGCCTGGCTTACATTGTCCAGATTTCAGAAAGTGATAGAAGGGTCACATTTACTCTACTTTAATATTGATAATTAAGTTAATTTATATAAGATGTTTTTATGATGGTAAAGTCCAAAGACTAATGTATTTAAGAATAATTCCCAGCAGAATAGCTGGTGAATTATAATAGTGTGTGGTGATGATATCCCGTTTTCTATAGACGGTAATTCCACTACAAGTTACGTTTTCTATGGGTAACTTGTTTATACAATACAGCTATTATCTGTATGATTATTAAATGGTGTCGGATTTTCCGACAGTTATACTTGTGGGTCCAGGAGGCCATCTGTGTCCCCTCAGATGGTCTCCCTTATCACAGTCTTTGGGAGTGTGTGAGTGTGAGTGCCCCTGTGAGTGTTCGGGTGAGGGTGTGTGTGTGAGTGTCCGGGTTTATGTGAGGTTTGGTTCCAGGGAAACATCCTTCCCCCCCCCCCCTTCCCATATCTCCTCCCTTATTCCCACCGTGGGTTCGAATCCCAGGTGATTAGACCTGCTCTAGGTCCATGGATCCAAGGTATCCATCCGTGGGCCCAACGGACTTCACCCCTTCCCCACTTTCCAAGGGCCAGGTCAATTCCAGCTATCCAGGGAACCTGTCGAAACAGAGGCAGCTACAGGAGGGGACACACAAATATTTGTGCCCTGCAGTTACACACCCGTTCCGACAGACTCGATCGCAATCTATCCAGATGAGAACACGTTCTCTTCCGACTAGACCACGCTGGAGTCGCTGTATGTCTCAAATTTGGTTCCTTTATTTATAGTTAGTATTTTTGGTGAATTAATTGATTTGTTTTAATTTTTTATTGATTTAGGTAGAACGATTTCGGGAGTTTGGGGGAAGGGGAGGGGGAGGGGGGGTTGTGTGTGTAATGGATTGTCGAGATCGTGGTTGGTTAGTATTTATCTAGTTGTGTTCACCTAGTTATGCTTGCGAGGGTTGAGCTCTACTCTTTCGGCCCGCCTCTCAACTGTCAATCAATCAATTATTACTAACTAATAAAAAACATTCCACACACACACACCCAGGAAGCAGCCCGTAACAGCTGTCTAACGCCCAGGTACATATTTACTGCTAGGTAACAGGGGCATCAGAATGATAGAAACTCTGCTGATTTCCGTTTGTTCCATCACCGTGGGATCGAATGAGCTACGATTACGAGTCGAGAGCCACGTCCACTCAGCTATAAAGCCCCCTTGTTTGTGAATTGGTGCAAAAGATAATTTGGGAGAGGTTAAGGGAAAGGAATGATGTTTGGTGGCTTTGAAAGCTTTGGATGGGAGGGGGGTTGGCAGTTATGAATTAAAATTGTTAATTATTTAAGATAGGATATATATGCAAAAGACGTTGCGAGATATAGTTAGAAAAGTGTTTCTGACTGAGGTTAGGTACTGTGTGATTGACTTGTATGTTAGGAAAAAGAACTTTTATTAAAAACATAGATGATCTTTTGAAATGTTTTTCAGCAAATAGTTGCAAATTATTGTGTGAAAAGCCTATGGTTCCGCCTTCCCTAAACAAACACACGTGAGCACAATTAGTCCACGGGATTCAGAGAGAGTGAGAGTGAACAGCGAAATAGTACCCAAAAATGTGACAATGAGGGGAAACTATGTCATTCAAACGTTAACCATATAAATTACAGTTACACTAACCGAGCGTCCACATACATATTCCAATCAATTTACGTAAATAAACATTCACTAATATATTCCTTTAAAATGGACACACGCAGATAGTTGCAATACACATGTCAGTTCAATTACTGGTACACATAAACACTCATAGCTGGACGTGTCTGTCCATCTTGACAATAGTAGACATGTAACCAAAAATGTGACAATAATGGGAAACTATGTCATTCAAACGTATAAATGTTAACCATATAAATTAAAGTAACACTAATCGCGCGCACACGTACATATGTCAATCAATTTACATAAATACACATTCAATAATGTGTACCTTTAAAATGGACACATACAGATAATTACCGTACACATGTCAGTTCAATTACAGGTACACATACACACACATAGCTTCACGTGTCTCTCGGTCTTGACAATAGTACACATGGATACGCACACAAAACAGTCCATTATCAATTAATGTGTGTGTGTGTGTGTATTTATTTTCTCCTTGTATTTACTATATGTATCTGCAGAATCGAGTTATTAGCTCTTGGACCCCGCCTATCAAATATATGTATTTTTCCATTTTTTTATATCTACTACATCTATTTCTCTCTAACACACACACACACACACACACACACACACACACACACACACAAACTGGAGGCTTACCGTCTAAACGGAGAGAGTTCGTTGGTTATAATCCTAATGGTCCCATATCGAATCTCAGTTGATGCAATAGCAAATCGACAGATATTCTCTAACCTGATTCGCCTGTTCACCGGCTCCCCTCCGACCGGGGAGCCAGTCGGCCGAGCGGACAGCACACTGGACACTGGACTTGTGATCCTGTGGTCCCGGGTTCGATTCCGGGCGCCGCCGAGAAACAATGGGCAGAGTTTCTTTCACCCTGTGCCCCTGATACCTTGCAGTAAAACAGGTACCTGGATGTTAGTTAGCTGTCGTGGGCTGCTTCCTGGGGGTGGAGGCCTGGTCGAAGACCGGACCGCGGGGACACTAAAGCCCCGAAATCATCTCAAGAAGAACTCAAGAGATAAGCACAAATGAATCCATCAATGGATCCATCAATCTATCTACTTATATCTGTCAATCCATCAATCTATCTTCCCATAAACCAACCATTTATCATTATATACATTTATATTCCATTTATATTCCATTTATCCGTCCATCAACTCTTTTGTCTATCCATCCATCTACTCATATGTCTTTCCATCCATCAAATAGACGGATGCATCTATGCATCCGTCTATCCGTCAATGTATATATTTAGCAATCAATGTAAACATCCATCTATCTACTTATATAAATTTTCCTTTAATCCCTGTTTCACCTGCACCACTCCCCCCTGTTTCTCCCTCTGCATCCCTGTTTCACCTGCACCACTCCCCCTGTTCCCCCATCCCCATCCCTGTTTCACCTGCACCACTCCCCCTGTTCCCCCATCCCCATCCCTGTTTCACCTGCACCACTCCCTCTGTTTCTCCCTCTTCATCCCTGTTTCACCTGCACCACTCCCCCCTGTTTCTCCCTCTTCATCCCTGTTTCATCTGCACCACTCCCCCTGTTTCCCCATCCCCATCCCTGTATCACCTGTACAGCACCCCCTGTTCCTCAATGTTTCACCTGCACCACTCCCCCTGTTCCCTCTCTTCATTCCACCTCTAAATCCCGTATCCTCCCCCCACCCCCACCACCACCTTTGCACCTCTTCCTTTAACTTAAATCAGGACCAATAAACTTCTTTATGTGTTTAATTTAGGTTTTTTCTAAGTACGAAAAAGTGTTCAGCCATCTCAAGCATTATTTTACAATTAACTTTAATTAAATTGGTAGGGGGGGGGGAGTGATAAGAATAATTAATAATTATTCCTAAATCCTTTAGCTAAAGTCAACACTGACCAACCTATGCCCGTTCCCTACCCCAGACCATTCCCTCTACAAATACATTAATTTAGAAATAATCAGCCTTAATAATATATTAATAAATAAATTTTAAAATAAATCTGTGTATGGCTGCAGCCTCCAGCATGTGGCCTCATTACATAGACAGACATTCTCTTTATATATATATATATATATATATATATATATATATATATATATATATATATATATATATATATATATATATAAATATATATATATATCAATTTACATAAATAAATATTCACTAATATATTCCTTTAAAATTGACTCAAGCGGATTAAGGCGTCCTGTACATACCAGTTGCATTGCTCCTGGCAGTATGGGTTCGAGTCACTTCTGGCATGTGAGTTTTCAGTTGCATATAGTCCTGGGGACCATTAAGGCTTGTTCGCATGTATATATATATATATATATATATATATATATATATATATATATATATATATATATATATTTATATATATATATATATATATATATATATATATATATATATATATATATATATATATATATATATATATATATATATATATATTTAAAAAATCTGTCATATTTGTAAATTAAATAATAAATATTTAATTATTAAATTTAATTTAATTTGTTTTATTAATATAATTATTTAATAATTTAATAAAATAATAATTTATTAAAAAACATTAATTTGATTACTTATTTAATAAAATTAAATAATAAATATTAAATTAAATATTGATATATACTTGTGTGTCCAGGAGGCCATCTGTGTCCCCTCAGATGGTCTCCCTTATAACAGTTTGTGTCTATGGATGTGTGTCTGTGTGTGAGTGTGTATATCCCTGTGAGTGTCCGGGCGAGTGTGTGTGAGTGTCCCTGTGAGTGTCCGGGTGTGTGTGTGTCCGGTTATTGTGGGAACCGACCTGTGAGATTTATATTTATTTAATTTATATGAATTTATATTTACGTTAATTTATATACTTCGATAGCAATTTGTATAATGATAAGTGGACTGTATTTCTGCAATAAACTCTTAATCTCACAAATCGATCCTCTACACATTAGGGGGGGTTATTAAATTAATATATATGCAGTCAATCAAACTACAGTAACTACATACATTGAAAAGGTTCCTTATCTTATAGTACAGCAGGTTAGTCCACCAGGTATAACTAGGGTGTAGACACCAAATTATCCTCTTTGAGGTAGCTTCTATCACCCAGTAACTGGTGCACATAATCTTGCATCCTCGTCTTGACCTGTCAAAAGTGCGCTAGCTGTGAAGCCAGAATCCTATATATGACAAGCTATATCAGAGAAAACACTATACAGTACATGGAACATTAAAGACCTGGCTTAATTACCTTTAGTTTGAGGCTTCCACGTGATCTAACCGGGTCACCCTATATCCTGACATTAATGGCCATAAATGAATGATAAACGGGTTTCGGATAGACACTTAACTTGAATTTGTAGACAGCGTGTGATAATGGTACACCTTTGGGTTCCATAACACTACGTCCAAGTAAAATTAACAGGAGCCGAATTTGCTCCCGTGTGAGCCTCTGGTCTCAATATAAACAATGGCTGTTTAACACTCCATACTATTGACGTTACTGGCCGACATTGTCCAGATATGATAGGAGCTAAATTTGCTCCACACGTCTCGGAGGTGACACAACAATGGCCGCCCTCCTTCCTCCCTCACGCCTGGCTTACATTGTCCAGATTTCAGAAAGTGATAGAAGGGTCACATTTACTCTACTTTAATATTGATAATTAAGTTAATTTATATAAGATGTTTTTATGATGGTAAAGTCCAAAGACTAATGTATTTAAGAATAATTCCCAGCAGAATAGCTGGTGAATTATAATAGTGTGTGGTGATGATATCCCGTTTTCAATAGACGGTAATTCCACTACAAGTTACGTTTTCTATGGGTAACTTGTTTATACAATACAGCTATTATCTGTATGATTATTAAATGGTGTCGGATTTTCCGACATAATTCCCCAGGGGGCTGCTCACGGGTCGAAGTCCTCTTTAGAACAGACGAACACCGATACTCCTCCTTTGGATTATTAGATTAATTTGATGTTAGTAGTTAGTAATCACACATTTGTGCGTCTGTTCGTACAGGACGGATGTCCCGTACTAGAGTTGCAGGGGTTAGAAGTCTAATGCGATTTCATTTCCCTGTTAACTCTTGAAAGGCTAATATTCAAGCCTTATTACATATTATTTAACCAAGAAGACTGAATGTGATCAAGTACTATAGTCAAGTATGATTCAGGGACTGCAGTGAGATCAGTGACATTAGATATAACTTGAAGTTTCTTCAGGTAACTGGTCACTGATATATAAACACTGAGGCCCATGGAATACATCTTGATTAAATAATAAATGTATCAAATCAGTCATCAGATTTATTGGGGTTTAATTTAGTTAATTGATTCAGAAGATTGAATAGCTCATCATTAAAGTAAAGTATGGTTCTGAGACTGCAGTGGGTTCAGTGACATTGGTCGCAGTGACTTGTAGGTGTTTTAGGCTACTGTTCACTGATTTGCCACTGAGGCCTCATGAACTCATCTCCAGCTTTAAATGATGATACTAACATCAACCTCTGTTGGTATAGTCAGCTGTAATCTCCTTAGTATAATGCTACTGGAGAAATATAATCAGCTGACAAATTTAGATTTCTACTGGTAATGTTTATCTGCAGGCATAGGTCTCCTCAGGCTTGATACTGGGCCTGAGAGTAATTTACCTCCTGCAGAGTTTAACATGGTTATGCCCTGATATTTAGTAGGGCTACCGATGAATTGATGGTAGTAGTCTGTCCCCACAAGGACAGCCATTTGGCATTTGATTTGCTCAAATTTACCTGCAGCTGCTTGATAATAGCTTTCCAGGTCAGCATAATCAACTGTTGATTGTTGTGACAAATCTTCACATTTCTTGATCTGTCTTGTTAAGTGGCCTTTAAGACCTGCAAGGGTTCTTTTCATTCTCCCTGCATTATCCATACTGGCTAGTTGGTGAAGCCTTGTGGGGCTTGTACTTGGGCTGCTCATAATACTGAACAAACACTGATGGTAGCCTAGGGTCAATTCTGCACTTACTAGGCAATAATCCTACCTCTACTAGAGGTTAGCACTTAAAATTAATACACATTATATATATACAATCATACACACTAATGATTTGAGTGATAAACCAGTGTCACTGGAAGTACCTTTAGGTTAGCTCTTCTATATCACCCTAGGATGGTAGAGACACTAATTAATCACTCAAAGGTGTAATGATCATAAGTAAATTATTATATATACAACTCAACTCGAGTTGATAAAAATTACACCCAAAATAGGGTCTGGACCATTCATTAATGGTGTTAGGTTGTTCAATATAGTACAACTGACTATGGTAATAATGGGACTAGGATGAACGATAATAGTTCAACTAGTCATATCCTACCCTGTTGTGGGTTGGCAATTAGTAAATATTATATTGAGAACACTAGTGCAGTATATATTAAATAATTCTCTATTTTGGAGAAATAATATACACAATTATTGATAATAGCCTCTTAATTAGCCTCTATGAAACTTCTAATATTATCTAGAAGTATTAAATATTATTAGTGACCTCGCTAAATAAACTCCACAAAATTCGTAGATAATCTCTCGCGAAATGTAACACCACGAAATCCGTGAACAATCTCGCGACATAGTCACTAATTTGGCTGGCTTCTATATTAGCGCTGTCATTTCACGAAATAACACGCCACCAAATATCTGTGGGTGTGCATGAAACCGCTGACGAAGCTGAACTGGGCTGAGGGAGGCTCCTGAGCTCCCACGAGGCTAGGCTGCCGTCTTGACTGCTGGCCTTTGTTTAAATAACACTGCACTAGTATATTTAATGAATCCACTGGTTAACTGGTTCATCCGGTACTAAGATGACCAAATGTGGGTTCAAAGGATCAAATAATCCGTCATCCGGTTCGAAGATGACCAAATAATGTGGGAACCGACCTGTGAGATTTATATTTATTTAATTTATATGAATTTATATTTACGTTAATTTATATACTTCGATATCAATTTGTATAATGATAAGTGGACTGTATTTCTGCAATAAACTCTTAATCTCACAAATCGATCCTCTACACATTAGGGGGGTTATTAAATTAATATATATGCAGTCAATCAAACTACAGTAACTACATACATTGAAAAGGTTCCTTATCTTATAGTACAGCAGGTTAGTCCACCAGGTATAACTAGGGTGTAGACACCAAATTATCCTCTTTGAGGTAGCTTCTATCACCCAGTAACTGGTGCACATAATCTTGCATCCTCGTCTTGACCTGTCAAAAGTGCGCTAGCTGTGAAGCCAGAATCCTATATATGACAAGCTATATCAGAAAAAACACTATACAGTACATGGAACATTAAAGACCTGGCTTAATTACCTTTAGTTTGAGGCTTCCACGTGATCTAACCGGGTCACCCTATATCCTGACATTAATGGCCATAAATGAATGATAAACGGGTTTCGGATAGACACTTAACTTGAATTTGTAGACAGCGTGTGATAATGGTACACCTTTGGGTTCCATAACACTACGTCCAAGTAAAATTAACAGGAGCCGAATTTGCTCCCGTGTGAGCCTCTGGTCTCAATATAAACAATGGCTGTTTAACACTCCATACTATTGACGTTACTGGCCGACATTGTCCAGATATGATAGGAGCTAAATTTGCTCCACACGTCTCGGAGGTGACACAACAATGGCCGCCCTCCTTCCTCCCTCACGCCTGGCTTACATTGTCCAGATTTCAGAAAGTGATAGAAGGGTCACATTTACTCTACTTTAATATTGATAATTAAGTTAATTTATATAAGATGTTTTTATGATGGTAAAGTCCAAAGACAAATGTATTTAAGAATAATTCCCAGCAGAATAGCTGGTGAATTATAATAGTGTGTGGTGATGATATCCCGTTTTCTATAGACGGTAATTCCACTACAAGTTACGTTTTCTATGGGTAACTTGTTTATACAATACAGCTATTATCTGTATGATTATTAAATGGTGTCGGATTTTCCGACAGTTATACTTGTGGGTCCAGGAGGCCATCTGTGTCCCCTCAGATGGTCTCCCTTATCACAGTCTATGGGAGTGTGTGAGTGTGAGTGCCCCTGTGAGTGTTCGGGTGAGGGTGTGTGTGTGAGTGTCCGGGTTTATGTGAGGTTTGGTTCCA
The DNA here is from genome assembly GCF_040958095.1 of Procambarus clarkii. Classification (NCBI taxonomy): domain Eukaryota; kingdom Metazoa; phylum Arthropoda; class Malacostraca; order Decapoda; family Cambaridae; genus Procambarus; species Procambarus clarkii. The sequence goes on along the minus strand of NC_091169.1, from coordinate 49,783,112 downwards.
GGGAAACATCCTTCCCCCCCCCCCCCCCTTCCCATATCTCCTCCCTTATTCCCACCGTGGGTTCGAATCCCAGGTGATTAGACCTGCTCTAGGTCCATGGATCCAAGGTATCCATCCGTGGGCCCAACGGACTTCACCCCTTCCCCACTTTCCAAGGGCCAGGTCAATTCCAGCTATCCAGGGAACCTGTCGAAACAGAGGCTGCTACAGGAGGGGACACACAAATATTTGTGCCCTGCAGTTACACACCCGTTCCGAGAGACTCGATCTCAATCTATCCAGATGAGAACACGTTCTCTTCCGACTAGACCACGCTGGAGTCGCTGTATGTCTCAAATTTGGTTCCTTTATTTATAGTTAGTATTTTTGGTGAATTAATTGATTTGTTTTAATTTTTTATTGATTTAGGTAGAACGATTTCGGGAGTTTGGGGGAAGGGGAGGGGGAGGGGGGGGTTGTGTGTGTAATGGATTGTCGAGATCGTGGTTGGTTAGTATTTATCTAGTTGTGTTCACCTAGTTATGCTTGCGAGGGTTGAGCTCTACTCTTTCGGCCCACCTCTCAACTGTCAATCAATCAATTATTACTAACTAATAAAAAACATTCCACACACACACACCCAGGAAGCAGCCCGTAACAGCTGTCTAACGCCCAGGTACATATTTACTGCTAGGTAACAGGGGCATCAGAATGATAGAAACTCTGCTGATTTCCGTTTGTTCCATCACCGTGGGATCGAATGAGCTACGATTACGAGTCGAGAGCCACGTCCACTCAGCTATAAAGCCCCCTTGTTTGTGAATTGGTGCAAAAGATAATTTGGGAGAGGTTAAGGGAAAGGAATGATGTTTGGTGGCTTTGAAAGCTTTGGATGGGAGGGGGGTTGGCAGTTATGAATTAAAATTGTTAATTATTTAAGATAGGATATATATGCAAAAGACGTTGCGAGATATAGTTAGAAAAGTGTTTCTGACTGAGGTTAGGTACTGTGTGATTGACTTGTATGTTAGGAAAAAGAACTTTTATTAAAAACATAGATGATCTTTTGAAATGTTTCTCAGCAAATAGTTGCAAATTATTGTGTGAAAAGCCTATGGTTCCGCCTTCCCTAAACAAACACACGTGAGCACAATTAGTCCACGGGATTCAGAGAGAGTGAGAGTGAACAGCGAAATAGTACCCAAAAATGTGACAATGAGGGGAAACTATGTCATTCAAACGTTAACCATATAAATTACAGTTACACTAACCGAGCGTCCACATACATATTCCAATCAATTTACGTAAATAAACATTCACTAATATATTCCTTTAAAATGGACACACGCAGATAGTTGCAATACACATGTCAGTTCAATTACTGGTACACATAAACACTCATAGCTGGACGTGTCTGTCCATCTTGACAATAGTAGACATGTAACCAAAAATGTGACAATAATGGGAAACTATGTCATTCAAACGTATAAATGTTAACCATATAAATTAAAGTAACACTAATCGCGCGCACACGTACATATGTCAATCAATTTACATAAATACACATTCACTAATGTGTACCTTTAAAATGGACACATACAGATAATTACCGTACACATGTCAGTTCAATTACAGGTACACATACACACACATAGCTTCACGTGTCTCTCGGTCTTGACAATAGTACACATGGATACGCACACAAAACAGTCCATTATCAATTAATGTGTGTGTGTGTGTGTATTTATTTTCTCCTTGTATTTACTATATGTATCTGCAGAATCGAGTTATTAGCTCTTGGACCCCGCCTATCAAATATATGTATTTTTCCATTTTTTTATATCTACTACATCTATTTCTCTCTAACACACACACACACACACACACACACACAAACTGGAGGCTTACCGTCTAAACGGAGAGAGTTCGTTGGTTATAATCCTAATGGTCCCATATCGAATCTCAGTTGATGCAATAGCAAATCGACAGATATTCTTTAACCTGATTCGCCTGTTCACCGGCTCCCCTCCGACCGGGGAGCCAGTCGGCCGAGCGGACAGCACACTGGACACTGGACTTGTGATCCTGTGGTCCCGGGTTCGATTCCGGGCGCCGCCGAGAAACAATGGGCAGAGTTTCTTTCACCCTGTGCCCCTGATACCTTGCAGTAAAACAGGTACCTGGATGTTAGTTAGCTGTCGTGGGCTGCTTCCTGGGGGTGGAGGCCTGGTCGAAGACCGGACCGCGGGGACACTAAAGCCCCGAAATCATCTCAAGAAGAACCTCAAGAGATAAGCACAAATGAATCCATCAATGGATCCATCAATCTATCTACTTATATCTGTCAATCCATCAATCTATCTTCCCATAAACCAACCATTTATCATTATATACATTTATATTCCATTTATATTCCATTTATCCGTCCATCAACTCTTTTGTCTATCCATCCATCTACTCATATGTCTTTCCATCCATCAAATAGACGGATGCATCTATGCATCCGTCTATCCGTCAATGTATATATTTAGCAATCAATGTAAACATCCATCTATCTACTTATATAAATTTTCCTTTAATCCCTGTTTCACCTGCACCACTCCCCCCTGTTTCTCCCTCTGCATCCCTGTTTCACCTGCACCACTCCCCCTGTTCCCCCATCCCCATCCCTGTTTCACCTGCACCACTCCCCCTGTTCCCCCATCCCCATCCCTGTTTCACCTGCACCACTCCCTCTGTTTCTCCCTCTTCATCCCTGTTTCACCTGCACCACTCCCCCCCTGTTTCTCCCTCTTCATCCCTGTTTCATCTGCACCACTCCCCCTGTTTCCCCATCCCCATCCCTGTATCACCTGTACAGCACCCCCTGTTCCTCCCTGTTTCACCTGCACCACTCCCCCTGTTCCCTCTCTTCATTCCACCTCTAAATCCCGTATCCTCCCCCCACCCCCACCACCACCTTTGCACCTCTTCCTTTAACTTAAATCAGGACCAATAAACTTCTTTATGTGTTTAATTTAGGTTTTTTCTAAGTACGAAAAAGTCTTCAGCCATCTCAAGCATTATTTTACAATTAACTTTAATTAAATTGGTAGGGGGGGGGAGTGATAAGAATAATTAATAATTATTCCTAAATCCTTTAGCTAAAGTCAACACTGACCAACCTATGCACGTTCCCTACCCCAGACCATTCCCTCTACAAATACATTAATTTAGTAATAATAATCCTTAATAATATAATAATAAATAAATTTTAAAATAAATCTGTGTATGGCTGCAGCCTCCAGCATGTGGCCTCATTACATAGACAGACATTCTCTTTATATATATATATATATATATATATATATATATATATATATATATATATATATATATATATATATATATATATAAATATATATATATATATATATATATATACATATATAAATATATATATATATATATATATATATATATATATATATATATATATATATATATATATATATATCAATTTACATAAATATTCACTAATATATTCCCTTAAAATTGACTCAAGCGGATTAAGGCGTCCTGTACATACCAGTTGCATTGCTCCTGGCAGTATGGATTCGAGTCACTTCTGGCATGTGAGTTTTCAGTTGCATATAGTCCTGGGGACCATTAAGGCTTGTTCGCATGTATATATATATATATATATATATATATATATATATATATATATATATATATATATATATATATATATATATATTTAAAAAATCTGTCATATTTGTAAATTAAATAATAAATATTTAATTATTAAATTTAATTTAATTTGTTTTATTAATATAATTATTTAATAATTTAATAAAATAATAATTTATTAAAAAACATTAATTTGATTACTTATTTAATAAAATTAAATAATAAATATTAAATTAAATATTGATATATACTTGTGTGTCCAGGAGGCCATCTGTGTCCCCTCAGATGGTCTCCCTTATAACAGTTTGTGTCTATGGATGTGTGTCTGTGTGTGAGTGTGTATATCCCTGTGAGTGTCCGGGCGAGTGTGTGTGAGTGTCCCTGTGAGTGTCCGGGTGTGTGTGTTTCCGGTTATACTTGTGGGTCCAGGAGGCCATCTGTGTCCCCTCAGATGGTCTCCCTTATCACAGTCTATGGGAGTGTGTGAGTGTGAGTGCCCCTGTGAGTGTTCGGGTGAGGGTGTGTGTGTGAGTGTCCGGGTTTATGTGAGGTTTGGTTCCAGGGAAACATCCTTCCCCCCCCCCCCCTTCCCATATCTCCTCCCTTATTCCCACCGTGGGTTCGAATCCCAGGTGATTAGACCTGCTCTAGGTCCATGGATCCAAGGTATCCATCCGTGGGCCCAACGGACTTCACCCCTTCCCCACTTTCCAAGGGCCAGGTCAATTCCAGCTATCCAGGGAACCTGTCGAAACAGAGGCAGCTACAGGAGGGGACACACAAATATTTGTGCCCTGCAGTTACACACCCGTTCCGACAGACTCGATCGCAATCTATCCAGATGAGAACACGTTCTCTTCCGACTAGACCACGCTGGAGTCGCTGTATGTCTCAAATTTGGTTCCTTTATTTATAGTTAGTATTTTTGGTGAATTAATTGATTTGTTTAAATTTTTTATTGATTTAGGTAGAACGATTTCGGGAGTTTGGGGGAAGGGGAGGGGGAGGGGGGGTTGTGTGTGTAATGGATTGTCGGGATCGTGGTTGGTTAGTATTTATCTAGTTGTGTTCACCTAGTTATGCTTGCGAGGGTTGAGCTCTACTCTTTCGGCCCGCCTCTCAACTGTCAATCAATCAATTATTACTAACTAATAAAAAACATTCCACACACACACACCCAGGAAGCAGCCCGTAACAGCTGTCTAACGCCCAGGTACATATTTACTGCTAGGTAACAGGGGCATCAGAATGATAGAAACTCTGCTGATTTCCGTTTGTTCCATCACCGTGGGATCGAATGAGCTACGATTACGAGTCGAGAGCCACGTCCACTCAGCTATAAAGCCCCCTTGTTTGTGAATTGGTGCAAAAGATAATTTGGGAGAGGTTAAGGGAAAGGAATGATGTTTGGTGGCTTTGAAAGCTTTGGATGGGAGGGGGGTTGGCAGTTATGAATTAAAATTGTTAATTATTTAAGATAGGATATATATGCAAAAGACGTTGCGAGATATAGTTAGAAAAGTGTTTCTGACTGAGGTTAGGTACTGTGTGATTGACTTGTATGTTAGGAAAAAGAACTTTTATTAAAAACATAGATGATCTTTTGAAATGTTTCTCAGCAAATAGTTGCAAATTATTGTGTGAAAAGCCTATGGTTCCGCCTTCCCTAAACAAACACACGTGAGCACAATTAGTCCACGGGATTCAGAGAGAGTGAGAGTGAACAGCGAAATAGTACCCAAAAATGTGACAATGAGGGGAAACTATGTCATTCAAACGTTAACCATATAAATTACAGTTACACTAACCGAGCGTCCACATACATATTCCAATCAATTTACGTAAATAAACATTCACTAATATATTCCTTTAAAATGGACACACGCAGATAGTTGCAATACACATGTCAGTTCAATTACTGGTACACATAAACACTCATAGCTGGACGTGTCTGTCCATCTTGACAATAGTAGACATGTAACCAAAAATGTGACAATAATGGGAAACTATGTCATTCAAACGTATAAATGTTAACCATATAAATTAAAGTAACACTAATCGCGCGCACACGTACATATGTCAATCAATTTACATAAATACACATTCACTAATGTGTACCTTTAAAATGGACACATACAGATAATTACCGTACACATGTCAGTTCAATTACAGGTACACATACACACACATAGCTTCACGTGTCTCTCGGTCTTGACAATAGTACACATGGATACGCACACAAAACAGTCCATTATCAATTAATGTGTGTGTGTGTGTGTATTTATTTTCTCCTTGTATTTACTATATGTATCTGCAGAATCGAGTTATTAGCTCTTGGACCCCGCCTATCAAATATATGTATTTTTCCATTTTTTTATATCTACTACATCTATTTCTCTCTAACACACACACACACACACACACACACACACAAACTGGAGGCTTACCGTCTAAACGGAGAGAGTTCGTTGGTTATAATCCTAATGGTCCCATATCGAATCTCAGTTGATGCAATAGCAAATCGACAGATATTCTTTAACCTGATTCGCCTGTTCACCGGCTCCCCTCCGACCGGGGAGCCAGTCGGCCGAGCGGACAGCACACTGGACACTGGACTTGTGATCCTGTGGTCCCGGGTTCGATTCCGGGCGCCGCCGAGAAACAATGGGCAGAGTTTCTTTCACCCTGTGCCCCTGATACCTTGCAGTAAAACAGGTACCTGGATGTTAGTTAGCTGTCGTGGGCTGCTTCCTGGGGGTGGAGGCCTGGTCGAAGACCGGACCGCGGGGACACTAAAGCCCCGAAATCATCTCAAGAAGAACCTCAAGAGATAAGCACAAATGAATCCATCAATGGATCCATCAATCTATCTACTTATATCTGTCAATCCATCAATCTATCTTCCCATAAACCAACCATTTATCATTATATACATTTATATTCCATTTATATTCCATTTATCCGTCCATCAACTCTTTTGTCTATCCATCCATCTACTCATACGTCTTTCCATCCATCAAATAGACGGATGCATCTATGCATCCGTCTATCCGTCAATGTATATATTTAGCAATCAATGTAAACATCCATCTATCTACTTATATAAATTTTCCTTTAATCCCTGTTTCACCTGCACCACTCCCCCCTGTTTCTCCCTCTGCATCCCTGTTTCACCTGCACCACTCCCCCTGTTCCCCCATCCCCATCCCTGTTTCACCTGCACCTCTCCCCCTGTTCCCCCATCCCCTCCCTGTTTCACCTGCACCACTCCCCCCTGTTTCTCCCTCTTCATCTGCACCACTCCCCCTGTTTCCCCATCCCCATCCCTGTATCACCTGTACAGCACCCCCTGTTCCTCCCTGTTTCACCTGCACCACTCCCCCTGTTCCCTCTCTTCATTCCACCTCTAAATCCCGTATCCTCCCCCCACCCCCACCACCACCTTTGCACCTCTTCCTTTAACTTAAATCAGGACCAATAAACTTCTTTATGTGTTTAATTTAGGTTTTTTCTAAGTACGAAAAAGTCTTCAGCCATCTCAAGCATTATTTTACAATTAACTTTAATTAAATTGGTAGGGGGGGGGGGGGGGAGGGGGAGTGATAAGAATAATTAATAATTATTCCTAAATCCTTTAGCTAAAGTCAACACTGACCAACCTATGCCCGTTCCCTACCCCAGACCATTCCCTCTACAAATACATTAATTTAGTAATAATAAGCCTTAATAATATATTAATAAATAAATTTTAAAATAAATCTGTGTATGGCTGCAGCCTCCAGCATGTGGCCTCATTACATAGACAGACATTCTCTTTATATATATATATATATATATATATATATATATATATATATATATATATATATATATATATATATATATATATATATATAAATATATATATATATCAATTTACATAAATAAATATTCACTAATATATTCCTTTAAAATTGACTCAAGCGGATTAAGGCGTCCTGTACATACCACTTGCATTGCTCCTGGCAGTATGGGTTCGAGTCACTTCTGGCATGTGAGTTTTCAGTTGCATATAGTCCTGGGGACCATTAAGGCTTGTTCGCATGTATATATATATATATATATATATATATATATATATATATATATATATATATATATATATATATATATATATATATATATATATATATTTAAAAAATCTGTCATATTTGTAAATTAAATAATAAATATTTAATTATTAAATTTAATTTAATTTGTTTTATTAATATAATTATTTAATAATTTAATAAAATAATAATTTATTAAAAAACATTAATTTGATTACTTATTTAATAAAATTAAATAATAAATAATAAATTAAATATTGATATATACTTGTGTGTCCAGGAGGCCATCTGTGTCCCCTCAGATGGTCTCCCTTATAACAGTTTGTGTCTATGGATGTGTGTCTGTGTGTGAGTGTGTATATCCCTGTGAGTGTCCGGGCGAGTGTGTGTGAGTGTCCCTGTGAGTGTCCGGGTGTGTGTGTGTCCGGTTATACTTGTGGGTCCAGGAGGCCATCTGTGTCCCCTCAGATGGTCTCCCTTATCACAGTCTATGGGAGTGTGTGAGTGTGAGTGCCCCTGTGAGTGTTCGGGTGAGGGTGTGTGTGTGAGTGTCCGGGTTTATGTGAGGTTTGGTTCCAGGGAAACATCCTTCCCCCCCCCCCCCCCCTTCCCATATCTCCTCCCTTATTCCCACCGTGGGTTCGAATCCCAGGTGATTAGACCTGCTCTAGGTCCATGGATCCAAGGTATCCATCCGTGGGCCCAACGGACTTCACCCCTTCCCCACTTTCCAAGGGCCAGGTCAATTCCAGCTATCCAGGGAACCTGTCGAAACAGAGGCAGCTACAGGAGGGGACACACAAATATTTGTGCCCTGCAGTTACACACTCGTTCCGAGAGACTCGATCGCAATCTATCCAGATGAGAACACGTTCTCTTCCGACTAGACCACGCTGGAGTCGCTGTATGTCTCAAATTTGGTTCCTTTATTTATAGTTAGTAGTTTTGGTGAATTAATTGATTTGTTTTAATTTTTTATTGATTTAGGTAGAACGATTTCGGGAGTTTGGGGGAAGGGGAGGGGGAGGGGGGGTTGTGTGTGTAATGGATTGTCGAGATCGTGGTTGGTTAGTATTTATCTAGTTGTGTTCACCTAGTTATGCTTGCGAGGGTTGAGCTCTACTCTTTCGGCCCGCCTCTCAACTGTCAATCAATCAATTATTACTAACTAATAAAAAACATTCCACACACACACACCCAGGAAGCAGCCCGTAACAGCTGTCTAACGCCCAGGTACATATTTACTGCTAGGTAACAGGGGCATCAGAATGATAGAAACTCTGCTGATTTCCGTTTGTTCCATCACCGTGGGATCGAATGAGCTACGATTACGAGTCGAGAGCCACGTCCACTCAGCTATAAAGCCCCCTTGTTTGTGAATTGGTGCAAAAGATAATTTGGGAGAGGTTAAGGGAAAGGAATGATGTTTGGTGGCTTTGAAAGCTTTGGATGGGAGGGGGGTTGGCAGTTATGAATTAAAATTGTTAATTATTTAAGATAGGATATATATGCAAAAGACGTTGCGAGATATAGTTAGAAAAGTGTTTCTGACTGAGGTTAGGTACTGTGTGATTGACTTGTATGTTAGGAAAAAGAACTTTTATTAAAAACATAGATGATCTTTTGAAATGTTTCTCAGCAAATAGTTGCAAATTATTGTGTGAAAAGCCAATGGTTCCGCCTTCCCTAAACAAACACACGTGAGCACAATTAGTCCACGGGATTCAGAGAGAGTGAGAGTGAACAGCGAAATAGTACCCAAAAATGTGACAATGAGGGGAAACTATGTCATTCAAACGTTAACCATATAAATTACAGTTACACTAACCGAGCGTCCACATACATATTCCAATCAATATACATAAATAAACATTCACTAATATATTCCTTTAAAATGGACACACGCAGATAGTTGCAATACACATGTCAGTTCAATTACTGGTACACATAAACACTCATAGCTGGACGTGTCTGTCCATCTTGACAATAGTAGACATGTAACCAAAAATGTGACAATAATGGGAAACTATGTCATTCAAACGTATAAATGTTAACCATATAAATTAAAGTAACACTAATCGCGCGCACACGTACATATGTCAATCAATTTACATAAATACACATTCACTAATGTGTACCTTTAAAATGGACACATACAGATAATTACCGTACACATGTCAGTTCAATTACAGGTACACATACACACACATAGCTTCACGTGTCTCTCGGTCTTGACAATAGTACACATGGATACGCACACAAAACAGTCCATTATCAATTAATGTGTGTGTGTGTGTGTATTTATTTTCTCCTTGTATTTACTATATGTATCTGCAGAATCGAGTTATTAGCTCTTGGACCCCGCCTATCAAATATATGTATTTTTCCATTTTTTTATATCTACTACATCTATTTCTCTCTAACACACACACACACACACACACACACACACACAAACTGGAGGCTTACCGTCTAAACGGAGAGAGTTCGTTGGTTATAATCCTAATGGTCCCATATCGAATCTCAGTTGATGCAATAGCAAATCGACAGATATTCTTTAACCTGATTCGCCTGTTCACCGGCTCCCCTCCGACCGGGGAGCCAGTCGGCCGAGCGGACAGCACACTGGACACTGGACTTGTGATCCTGTGGTCCCGGGTTCGATTCCGGGCGCCGCCGAGAAACAATGGGCAGAGTTTCTTTCACCCTGTGCCCCTGATACCTTGCAGTAAAACAGGTACCTGGATGTTAGTTAGCTGTCATGGGCTGCTTCCTGGGGGTGGAGGCCTGGTCGAAGACCGGACCGCGGGGACACTAAAGCCCCGAAATCATCTCAAGAAGAACCTCAAGAGATAAGCACAAATGAATCCATCAATGGATCCATCAATCTATCTACTTATATCTGTCAATCCATCAATCTATCTTCCCATAAACCAACCATTTATCATTATATACATTTATATTCCATTTATATTCCATTTATCCGTCCATCAACTCTTTTGTCTATCCATCCATCTACTCATATGTCTTTCCATCCATCAAATAGACGGATGCATCTATGCATCCGTCTATCCGTCAATGTATATATTTAGCAATCAATGTAAACATCCATCTATCTACTTATATAAATTTTCCTTTAATCCCTGTTTCACCTGCACCACTCCCCCCTGTTTCTCCCTCTGCATCCCTGTTTCACCTGCACCACTCCCCCTGTTCCCCCATCCCCATCCCTGTTTCACCTGCACCACTCCCCCTGTTCCCCCATCCCCATCCCTGTTTCACCTGCACCACTCCCTCTGTTTCTCCCTCTTCATCCCTGTTTCACCTGCACCACTCCCCCCTGTTTCTCCCTCTTCATCCCTGTTTCATCTGCACCACTCCCCCTGTTTCCCCATCCCCATCCCTGTATCACCTGTACAGCACCCCCTGTTCCTCCCTGTTTCACCTGCACCACTCCCCCTGTTCCCTCTCTTCATTCCACCTCTAAATCCCGTATCCTCCCCCCACCCCCACCACCACCTTTGCACCTCTACCTTTAACTTAAATCAGGACCAATAAACTTCTTTATGTGTTTAATTTAGGTTTTTTCTAAGTACGAAAAAGTCTTCAGCCATCTCAAGCATTATTTTACAATTAACTTTAATTAAATTGGTAGGGGGGGGGGGGAGTGATAAGAATAATTAATAATTATTCCTAAATCCTTTAGCTAAAGTCAACACTGACCAACCTATGCCCGTTCCCTACCCCAGACCATTCCCTCTACAAATACATTAATTTAGTAATAATAAGCCTTAATAATATATTAATAAATAAATTTTAAAATAAATCTGTGTATGGCTGCAGCCTCCAGCATGTGGCCTCATTACATAGACAGACATTCTCTTTATATATATATATATATATATATATATATATATATATATATATATATATATATATATATATATATATATATATATATATATATATATATATCAATTTACATAAATAAATATTCACTAATATATAATATATTCCTTTAAAATTGACTCAAGCGGATTAAGGCGTCCTGTACATACCACTTGCATTGCTCCTGGCAGTATGGGTTCGAGTCACTTCTGGCATGTGAGTTTTCAGTTGCATATAGTCCTGGGGACCATTAAGGCTTGTTCGCATGTATATATATATATATATATATATATATATATATATATATATATATATATATATATATATATATATATATATATATATATATATATATATATATATATATATATATATCTAAAAAATCTGTCATATTTGTAAATTAAATAATAAATATTTAATTATTAAATTTAATTTAATTTGTTTTATTAATATAATTATTTAATAATTTAATAAAATAATAATTTATTAAAAAACATTAATTTGATTACTTATTTAATAAAATTAAATAATAAATATTAAATTAAATATTGATATATACTTGTGTGTCCAGGAGGCCATCTGTGTCCCCTCAGATGGTCTCCCTTATAACAGTTTGTGTCTATGGATGTGTGTCTGTGTGTGAGTGTGTATATCCCTGTGAGTGTCCGGGCGAGTGTGTGTGAGTGTCCCTGTGAGTGTCCGGGTGTGTGTGTGTCCGGTTATACTTGTGGGTCCAGGAGGCCATCTGTGTCCCCTCAGATGGTCTCCCTTATCACAGTCTATGGGAGTGTGTGAGTGCCCCTGTGAGTGTTCGGGTGAGGGTGTGTGTGTGAGTGTCCGGGTTTATGTGAGGTTTGGTTCCAGGGAAACATCCTTCCCCCCCCCCCCTTCCCATATCTCCTCCCTTATTCCCACCGTGGGTTCGAATCCCAGGTGATTAGACCTGCTCTAGGTCCATGGATCCAAGGTATCCATCCGTGGGCCCAACGGACTTCACCCCTTCCCCACTTTCCAAGGGCCAGGTCAATTCCAGCTATCCAGGGAACCTGTCGAAACAGAGGCAGCTACAGGAGGGGACACACAAATATTTGTGCCCTGCAGTTACACACCCGTTCCGACAGACTCGATCGCAATCTATCCAGATGAGAACACGTTCTCTTCCGACTAGACCACGCTGGAGTCGCTGTATGTCTCAAATTTGGTTCCTTTATTTATAGTTAGTATTTTTGGTGAATTAATTGATTTGTTTTAATTTTTTATTGATTTAGGTAGAACGATTTCGGGAGTTTGGGGGAAGGGGAGGGGGAGGGGGGGTTGTGTGTGTAATGGATTGTCGAGATCGTGGTTGGTTAGTATTTATCTAGTTGTGTTCACCTAGTTATGCTTGCGAGGGTTGAGCTCTACTCTTTCGGCCCGCCTCTCAACTGTCAATCAATCAATTATTACTAACTAATAAAAAACATTCCACACACACACACCCAGGAAGCAGCCCGTAACAGCTGTCTAACGCCCAGGTACATATTTACTGCTAGGTAACAGGGGCATCAGAATGATAGAAACTCTGCTGATTTCCGTTTGTTCCATCACCGTGGGATCGAATGAGCTACGATTACGTGTCGAGAGCCACGTCCACTCAGCTATAAAGCCCCCTTGTTTGTGAATTGGTGCAAAAGATAATTTGGGAGAGGTTAAGGGAAAGGAATGATGTTTGGTGGCTTTGAAAGCTTTGGATGGGAGGGGGGTTGGCAGTTATGAATTAAAATTGTTAATTATTTAAGATAGGATATATATGCAAAAGACGTTGCGAGATATAGTTAGAAAAGTGTTTCTGACTGAGGTTAGGTACTGTGTGATTGACTTGTATGTTAGGAAAAAGAACTTTTATTAAAAACATAGATGATCTTTTGAAATGTTTCTCAGCAAATAGTTGCAAATTATTGTGTGAAAAGCCAATGGTTCCGCCTTCCCTAAACAAACACACGTGAGCACAATTAGTCCACGGGATTCAGAGAGAGTGAGAGTGAACAGCGAAATAGTACCCAAAAATGTGACAATGAGGGGAAACTATGTCATTCAAACGTTAACCATATAAATTACAGTTACACTAACCGAGCGTCCACATACATATTCCAATCAATATACATAAATAAACATTCACTAATATATTCCTTTAAAATGGACACACGCAGATAGTTGCAATACACATGTCAGTTCAATTACTGGTACACATAAACACTCATAGCTGGACGTGTCTGTCCATCTTGACAATAGTAGACATGTAACCAAAAATGTGACAATAATGGGAAACTATGTCATTCAAACGTATAAATGTTAACCATATAAATTAAAGTAACACTAATCGCGCGCACACGTACATATGTCAATCAATTTACATAAATACACATTCACTAATGTGTACCTTTAAAATGGACACATACAGATAATTACCGTACACATGTCAGTTCAATTACAGGTACACATACACACACATAGCTTCACGTGTCTCTCGGTCTTGACAATAGTACACATGGATACGCACACAAAACAGTCCATTATCAATTAATGTGTGTGTGTGTGTGTATTTATTTTCTCCTTGTATTTACTATATGTATCTGCAGAATCGAGTTATTAGCTCTTGGACCCCGCCTATCAAATATATGTATTTTTCCATTTTTTTATATCTACTACATCTATTTCTCTCTAACACACACACACACACACACACACACACACAAACTGGAGGCTTACCGTCTAAACGGAGAGAGTTCGTTGGTTATAATCCTAATGGTCCCATATCGAATCTCAGTTGATGCAATAGCAAATCGACAGATATTCTTTAACCTGATTCGCCTGTTCACCGGCTCCCCTCCGACCGGGGAGCCAGTCGGCCGAGCGGACAGCACACTGGACACTGGACTTGTGATCCTGTGGTCCCGGGTTCGATTCCGGGCGCCGCCGAGAAACAATGGGCAGAGTTTCTTTCACCCTGTGCCCCTGATACCTTGCAGTAAAACAGGTACCTGGATGTTAGTTAGCTGTCATGGGCTGCTTCCTGGGGGTGGAGGCCTGGTCGAAGACCGGACCGCGGGACACTAAAGCCCCGAAATCATCTCAAGAAGAACCTCAAGAGATAAGCACAAATGAATCCATCAATGGATCCATCAATCTATCTACTTATATCTGTCAATCCATCAATCTATCTTCCCATAAACCAACCATTTATCATTATATACATTTATATTCCATTTATATTCCATTTATCCGTCCATCAACTCTTTTGTCTATCCATCCATCTACTCATATGTCTTTCCATCCATCAAATAGACGGATGCATCTATGCATCCGTCTATCCGTCAATGTATATATTTAGCAATCAATGTAAACATCCATCTATCTACTTATATAAATTTTCCTTTAATCCCTGTTTCACCTGCACCACTCCCCCCTGTTTCTCCCTCTGCATCCCTGTTTCACCTGCACCACTCCCCCTGTTCCCCCATCCCCATCCCTGTTTCACCTGCACCACTCCCCCTGTTCCCCCATCCCCATCCCTGTTTCACCTGCACCACTCCCTCTGTTTCTCCCTCTTCATCCCTGTTTCACCTGCACCACTCCCCCCTGTTTCTCCCTCTTCATCCCTGTTTCATCTGCACCACTCCCCCTGTTTCCCCATCCCCATCCCTGTATCACCTGTACAGCACCCCCTGTTCCTCCCTGTTTCACCTGCACCACTCCCCCTGTTCCCTCTCTTCATTCCACCTCTAAATCCCGTATCCTCCCCCCACCCCCACCACCACCTTTGCACCTCTTCCTTTAACTTAAATCAGGACCAATAAACTTCTTTATGTGTTTAATTTAGGTTTTTTCTAAGTACGAAAAAGTCTTCAGCCATCTCAAGCATTATTTTACAATTAACTTTAATTAAATTGGTAGGGGGGGGGGGAGTGATAAGAATAATTAATAATTATTCCTAAATCCTTTAGCTAAAGTCAACACTGACCAACCTATGCCCGTTCCCTACCCCAGACCATTCCCTCTACAAATACATTAATTTAGTAATAATAAGCCTTAATAATATATTAATAAATAAATTTTAAAATAAATCTGTGTATGGCTGCAGCCTCCAGCATGTGGCCTCATTACATAGACAGACATTCTCTTTATATATATATATATATATATATATATATATATATATATATATATATATATATATATATATATATATATATATATATATATATATATATATATATATATATATCAATTTACATAAATAAATATTCACTAATATATAATATATTCCTTTAAAATTGACTCAAGCGGATTAAGGCGTCCTGTACATACCACTTGCATTGCTCCTGGCAGTATGGGTTCGAGTCACTTCTGGCATGTGAGTTTTCAGTTGCATATAGTCCTGGGGACCATTAAGGCTTGTTCGCATGTATATATATATATATATATATATATATATATATATATATATATATATATATATATATATATATATATATATATATATATATATTTAAAAAATCTGTCATATTTGTAAATTAAATAATAAATATTTAATTATTAAATTTAATTTAATTTGTTTTATTAATATAATTATTTAATAATTTAATAAAATAATAATTTATTAAAAAACATTAATTTGATTACTTATTTAATAAAATTAAATAATAAATATTAAATTAAATATTGATATATACTTGTGTGTCCAGGAGGCCATCTGTGTCCCCTCAGATGGTCTCCCTTATAACAGTTTGTGTCTATGGATGTGTGTCTGTGTGTGAGTGTGTATATCCCTGTGAGTGTCCGGGCGAGTGTGTGTGAGTGTCCCTGTGAGTGTCCGGGTGTGTGTGTGTCCGGTTATACTTGTGGGTCCAGGAGGCCATCTGTGTCCCCTCAGATGGTCTCCCTTATCACAGTCTATGGGAGTGTGTGAGTGCCCCTGTGAGTGTTCGGGTGAGGGTGTGTGTGTGAGTGTCCGGGTTTATGTGAGGTTTGGTTCCAGGGAAACATCCTTCCCCCCCCCCTTCCCATATCTCCTCCCTTATTCCCACCGTGGGTTCGAATCCCAGGTGATTAGACCTGCTCTAGGTCCATGGATCCAAGGTATCCATCCGTGGGCCCAACGGACTTCACCCCTTCCCCACTTTCCAAGGGCCAGGTCAATTCCAGCTATCCAGGGAACCTGTCGAAACAGAGGCAGCTACAGGAGGGGACACACAAATATTTGTGCCCTGCAGTTACACACCCGTTCCGACAGACTCGATCGCAATCTATCCAGATGAGAACACGTTCTCTTCCGACTAGACCACGCTGGAGTCGCTGTATGTCTCAAATTTGGTTCCTTTATTTATAGTTAGTATTTTTGGTGAATTAATTGATTTGTTTTAATTTTTTATTGATTTAGGTAGAACGATTTCGGGAATTTGAAGGAAGGGGAGGGGGAGGGGGGGTTGTGTGTGTAATGGATTGTCGAGATCGTGGTTGGTTAGTATTTATCTAGTTGTGTTCACCTAGTTATGCTTGCGAGGGTTGAGCTCTACTCTTTCGGCCCGCCTCTCAACTGTCAATCAATCAATTATTACTAACTAATAAAAAACATTCCACACACACACACCCAGGAAGCAGCCCGTAACAGCTGTCTAACGCCCAGGTACATATTTACTGCTAGGTAACAGGGGCATCAGAATGATAGAAACTCTGCTGATTTCCGTTTGTTCCATCACCGTGGGATCGAATGAGCTACGATTACGAGTCGAGAGCCACGTCCACTCAGCTATAAAGCCCCCTTGTTTGTGAATTGGTGCAAAAGATAATTTAGGAGAGGTTAAGGGAAAGGAATGATGTTTGGTGGCTTTGAAAGCTTTGGATGGGAGGGGGGTTGGCAGTTATGAATTAAAATTGTTAATTATTTAAGATAGGATATATATGCAAAAGACGTTGCGAGATATAGTTAGAAAAGTGTTTCTGACTGAGGTTAGGTACTGTGTGATTGACTTGTATGTTAGGAAAAAGAACTTTTATTAAAAACATAGATGATCTTTTGAAATGTTTCTCAGCAAATAGTTGCAAATTATTGTGTGAAAAGCCTATGGTTCCGCCTTCCCTAAACAAACACACGTGAGCACAATTAGTCCACGGGATTCAGAGAGAGTGAGAGTGAACAGCGAAATAGTACCCAAAAATGTGACAATGAGGGGAAACTATGTCATTCAAACGTTAACCATATAAATTACAGTTACACTAACCGAGCGTCCACATACATATTCCAATCAATTTACGTAAATAAACATTCACTAATATATTCCTTTAAAATGGACACACGCAGATAGTTGCAATACACATGTCAGTTCAATTACTGGTACACATAAACACTCATAGCTGGACGTGTCTGTCCATCTTGACAATAGTAGACATGTAACCAAAAATGTGACAATAATGGGAAACTATGTCATTCAAACGTATAAATGTTAACCATATAAATTAAAGTAACACTAATCGCGCGCACACGTACATATGTCAATCAATTTACATAAATACACATTCACTAATGTGTACCTTTAAATGGACACATACAGATAATTACCGTACACATGTCAGTTCAATTACAGGTACACATACACACACATAGCTTCACGTGTCTCTCGGTCTTGACAATAGTACACATGGATACGCACACAAAACAGTCCATTATCAATTAATGTGTGTGTGTGTGTGTATTTATTTTCTCCTTGTATTTACTATATGTATCTGCAGAATCGAGTTATTAGCTCTTGGACCCCGCCTATCAAATATATGTATTTTTCCATTTTTTTATATCTACTACATCTATTTCTCTCTAACACACACACACACACACACACACACACAAACTGGAGGCTTACCGTCTAAACGGAGAGAGTTCGTTGGTTATAATCCTAATGGTCCCATATCGAATCTCAGTTGATGCAATAGCAAATCGACAGATATTCTTTAACCTGATTCGCCTGTTCACCGGCTCCCCTCCGACCGGGGAGCCAGTCGGCCGAGCGGACAGCACACTGGACACTGGACTTGTGATCCTGTGGTCCCGGGTTCGATTCCGGGCGCCGCCGAGAAACAATGGGCAGAGTTTCTTTCACCCTGTGCCCCTGATACCTTGCAGTAAAACAGGTACCTGGATGTTAGTTAGCTGTCGTGGGCTGCTTCCTGGGGTGGAGGCCTGGTCGAAGACCGGACCGCGGGGACACTAAAGCCCCGAAATCATCTCAAGAAGAACCTCAAGAGATAAGCACAAATGAATCCATCAATGGATCCATCAATCTATCTACTTATATCTGTCAATCCATCAATCTATCTTCCCATAAACCAACCATTTATCATTATATACATTTATATTCCATTTATATTCCATTTATCCGTCCATCAACTCTTTTGTCTATCCATCCATCTACTCATATGTCTTTCCATCCATCAAATAGACGGATGCATCTATGCATCCGTCTATCCGTCAATGTATATATTTAGCAATCAATGTAAACATCCATCTATCTACTTATATAAATTTTCCTTTAATCCCTGTTTCACCTGCACCACTCCCCCCTGTTTCTCCCTCTGCATCCCTGTTTCACCTGCACCACTCCCCCTGTTCCCCCATCCCCATCCCTGTTTCACCTGCACCACTCCCCCTGTTCCCCCATCCCCATCCCTGTTTCACCTGCACCACTCCCTCTGTTTCTCCCTCTTCATCCCTGTTTCACCTGCACCACTCCCCCTGTTTCTCCCTCTTCATCCCTGTTTCATCTGCACCACTCCCCCTGTTTCCCCATCCCCATCCCTGTATCACCTGTACAGCACCCCCTGTTCCTCCCTGTTTCACCTGCACCACTCCCCCTGTTCCCTCTCTTCATTCCACCTCTAAATCCCGTATCCTCCCCCCACCCCCACCACCACCTTTGCACCTCTTCCTTTAACTTAAATCAGGACCAATAAACTTCTTTATGTGTTTAATTTAGGTTTTTTCTAAGTACGAAAAAGTCTTCAGCCATCTCAAGCATTATTTTACAATTAACTTTAATTAAATTGGTAGGGGGGGGGGAGTGATAAGAATAATTAATAATTATTCCTAAATCCTTTAGCTAAAGTCAACACTGACCAACCTATGCCCGTTCCCTACCCCAGACCATTCCCTCTACAAATACATTAATTTAGTAATAATAAGCCTTAATAATATATTAATAAATAAATTTTAAAATAAATCTGTGTATGGCTGCAGCCTCCAGCATGTGGCCTCATTACATAGACAGACATTCTCTTTATATATATATATATATATATATATATATATATATATATATATATATATATATATATATATATATATCAATTTACATAAATAAATATTCACTAATATATAATATATTCCTTTAAAATTGACTCAAGCGGATTAAGGCGTCCTGTACATACCACTTGCATTGCTCCTGGCAGTATGGGTTCGAGTCACTTCTGGCATGTGAGTTTTCAGTTGCATATAGTCCTGGGGACCATTAAGGCTTGTTCGCATGTATATATATATATATATATATATATATATATATATATATATATATATATATATATATATATATATATATATATATATATATATATATATATATATATATATATATATATATTTAAAAAATCTGTCATATTTGTAAATTAAATAATAAATATTTAATTATTAAATTTAATTTAATTTGTTTTATTAATATAATTATTTAATAATTTAATAAAATAATAATTTATTAAAAAACATTAATTTGATTACTTATTTAATAAAATTAAATAATAAATATTAAATTAAATATTGATATATACTTGTGTGTCCAGGAGGCCATCTGTGTCCCCTCAGATGGTCTCCCTTATAACAGTTTGTGTCTATGGATGTGTGTCTGTGTGTGAGTGTGTATATCCCTGTGAGTGTCCGGGCGAGTGTGTGTGAGTGTCCCTGTGAGTGTCCGGGTGTGTGTGTGTCCGGTTATACTTGTGGGTCCAGGAGGCCATCTGTGTCCCCTCAGATGGTCTCCCTTATCACAGTCTATGGGAGTGTGTGAGTGCCCCTGTGAGTGTTCGGGTGAGGGTGTGTGTGTGAGTGTCCGGGTTTATGTGAGGTTTGGTTCCAGGGAAACATCCTTCCCCCCCCCCCCCTTCCCATATCTCCTCCCTTATTCCCACCGTGGGTTCGAATCCCAGGTGATTAGACCTGCTCTAGGTCCATGGATCCAAGGTATCCATCCGTGGGCCCAACGGACTTCACCCCTTCCCCACTTTCCAAGGGCCAGGTCAATTCCAGCTATCCAGGGAACCTGTCGAAACAGAGGCAGCTACAGGAGGGGACACACAAATATTTGTGCCCTGCAGTTACACACCCGTTCCGACAGACTCGATCGCAATCTATCCAGATGAGAACACGTTCTCTTCCGACTAGACCACGCTGGAGTCGCTGTATGTCTCAAATTTGGTTCCTTTATTTATAGTTAGTATTTTTGGTGAATTAATTGATTTGTTTTAATTTTTTATTGATTTAGGTAGAACGATTTCGGGAATTTGAAGGAAGGGGAGGGGGAGGGGGGGTTGTGTGTGTAATGGATTGTCGAGATCGTGGTTGGTTAGTATTTATCTAGTTGTGTTCACCTAGTTATGCTTGCGAGGGTTGAGCTCTACTCTTTCGGCCCGCCTCTCAACTGTCAATCAATCAATTATTACTAACTAATAAAAAACATTCCACACACACACACCCAGGAAGCAGCCCGTAACAGCTGTCTAACGCCCAGGTACATATTTACTGCTAGGTAACAGGGGCATCAGAATGATAGAAACTCTGCTGATTTCCGTTTGTTCCATCACCGTGGGATCGAATGAGCTACGATTACGAGTCGAGAGCCACGTCCACTCAGCTATAAAGCCCCCTTGTTTGTGAATTGGTGCAAAAGATAATTTAGGAGAGGTTAAGGGAAAGGAATGATGTTTGGTGGCTTTGAAAGCTTTGGATGGGAGGGGGGTTGGCAGTTATGAATTAAAATTGTTAATTATTTAAGATAGGATATATATGCAAAAGACGTTGCGAGATATAGTTAGAAAAGTGTTTCTGACTGAGGTTAGGTACTGTGTGATTGACTTGTATGTTAGGAAAAAGAACTTTTATTAAAAACATAGATGATCTTTTGAAATGTTTCTCAGCAAATAGTTGCAAATTATTGTGTGAAAAGCCTATGGTTCCGCCTTCCCTAAACAAACACACGTGAGCACAATTAGTCCACGGGATTCAGAGAGAGTGAGAGTGAACAGCGAAATAGTACCCAAAATGTGACAATGAGGGGAAACTATGTCATTCAAACGTTAACCATATAAATTACAGTTACACTAACCGAGCGTCCACATACATATTCCAATCAATTTACGTAAATAAACATTCACTAATATATTCCTTTAAAATGGACACACGCAGATAGTTGCAATACACATGTCAGTTCAATTACTGGTACACATAAACACTCATAGCTGGACGTGTCTGTCCATCTTGACAATAGTAGACATGTAACCAAAAATGTGACAATAATGGGAAACTATGTCATTCAAACGTATAAATGTTAACCATATAAATTAAAGTAACACTAATCGCGCGCACACGTACATATGTCAATCAATTTACATAAATACACATTCACTAATGTGTACCTTTAAATGGACACATACAGATAATTACCGTACACATGTCAGTTCAATTACAGGTACACATACACACACATAGCTTCACGTGTCTCTCGGTCTTGACAATAGTACACATGGATACGCACACAAAACAGTCCATTATCAATTAATGTGTGTGTGTGTGTGTATTTATTTTCTCCTTGTATTTACTATATGTATCTGCAGAATCGAGTTATTAGCTCTTGGACCCCGCCTATCAAATATATGTATTTTTCCATTTTTTTATATCTACTACATCTATTTCTCTCTAACACACACACACACACACACACACACACAAACTGGAGGCTTACCGTCTAAACGGAGAGAGTTCGTTGGTTATAATCCTAATGGTCCCATATCGAATCTCAGTTGATGCAATAGCAAATCGACAGATATTCTTTAACCTGATTCGCCTGTTCACCGGCTCCCCTCCGACCGGGGAGCCAGTCGGCCGAGCGGACAGCACACTGGACACTGGACTTGTGATCCTGTGGTCCCGGGTTCGATTCCGGGCGCCGCCGAGAAACAATGGGCAGAGTTTCTTTCACCCTGTGCCCCTGATACCTTGCAGTAAAACAGGTACCTGGATGTTAGTTAGCTGTCGTGGGCTGCTTCCTGGGGGTGGAGGCCTGGTCGAAGACCGGACCGCGGGGACACTAAAGCCCCGAAATCATCTCAAGAAGAACCTCAAGAGATAAGCACAAATGAATCCATCAATGGATCCATCAATCTATCTACTTATATCTGTCAATCCATCAATCTATCTTCCCATAAACCAACCATTTATCATTATATACATTTATATTCCATTTATATTCCATTTATCCGTCCATCAACTCTTTTGTCTATCCATCCATCTACTCATATGTCTTTCCATCCATCAAATAGACGGATGCATCTATGCATCCGTCTATCCGTCAATGTATATATTTAGCAATCAATGTAAACATCCATCTATCTACTTATATAAATTTTCCTTTAATCCCTGTTTCACCTGCACCACTCCCCCCTGTTTCTCCCTCTGCATCCCTGTTTCACCTGCACCACTCCCCCTGTTCCCCCATCCCCATCCCTGTTTCACCTGCACCACTCCCCCTGTTCCCCCATCCCCATCCCTGTTTCACCTGCACCACTCCCTCTGTTTCTCCCTCTTCATCCCTGTTTCACCTGCACCACTCCCCCTGTTTCTCCCTCTTCATCCCTGTTTCATCTGCACCACTCCCCCTGTTTCCCCATCCCCATCCCTGTATCACCTGTACAGCACCCCCTGTTCCTCCCTGTTTCACCTGCACCACTCCCCCTGTTCCCTCTCTTCATTCCACCTCTAAATCCCGTATCCTCCCCCCACCCCCACCACCACCTTTGCACCTCTTCCTTTAACTTAAATCAGGACCAATAAACTTCTTTATGTGTTTAATTTAGGTTTTTTCTAAGTACGAAAAAGTCTTCAGCCATCTCAAGCATTATTTTACAATTAACTTTAATTAAATTGGTAGGGGGGGGGAGTGATAAGAATAATTAATAATTATTCCTAAATCCTTTAGCTAAAGTCAACACTGACCAACCTATGCCCGTTCCCTACCCCAGACCATTCCCTCTACAAATACATTAATTTAGTAATAATAAGCCTTAATAATATATTAATAAATAAATTTTAAAATAAATCTGTGTATGGCTGCAGCCTCCAGCATGTGGCCTCATTACATAGACAGACATTCTCTTTATATATATATATATATATATATATATATATATATATATATATATATATATATATATATATATATATATATATATAAATATATATATATATCAATTTACATAAATAAATATTCACTAATATATTCCTTTAAAATTGACTCAAGCGGATTAAGGCGTCCTGTACATACCACTTGCATTGCTCCTGGCAGTATGGGTTCGAGTCACTTCTGGCATGTGAGTTTTCAGTTGCATATAGTCCTGGGGACCATTAAGGCTTGTTCGCATGTATATATATATTATATATATATATATATATATATATATATATATATATATATATATATATATATTTAAAAAATCTGTCATATTTGTAAATTAAATAATAAATATTTAATTATTAAATTTAATTTAATTTGTTTTATTAATATAATTATTTAATAATTTAATAAAATAATAATTTATTAAAAAACATTAATTTGATTACTTATTTAATAAAATTAAATAATAAATATTAAATTAAATATTGATATATACTTGTGTGTCCAGGAGGCCATCTGTGTCCCCTCAGATGGTCTCCCTTATAACAGTTTGTGTCTATGGATGTGTGTCTGTGTGTGAGTGTGTATATCCCTGTGAGTGTCCGGGCGAGTGTGTGTGAGTGTCCCTGTGAGTGTCCGGGTGTGTGTGTGTCCGGTTATACTTGTGGGTCCAGGAGGCCATCTGTGTCCCCTCAGATGGTCTCCCTTATCACAGTCTATGGGAGTGTGTGAGTGCCCCTGTGAGTGTTCGGGTGAGGGTGTGTGTGTGAGTGTCCGGGTTTATGTGAGGTTTGGTTCCAGGGAAACATCCTTCCCCCCCCCCCTTCCCATATCTCCTCCCTTATTCCCACCGTGGGTTCGAATCCCAGGTGATTAGACCTGCTCTAGGTCCATGGATCCAAGGTATCCATCCGTGGGCCCAACGGACTTCACCCCTTCCCCACTTTCCAAGGGCCAGGTCAATTCCAGCTATCCAGGGAACCTGTCGAAACAGAGGCAGCTACAGGAGGGGACACACAAATATTTGTGCCCTGCAGTTACACACCCGTTCCGACAGACTCGATCGCAATCTATCCAGATGAGAACACGTTCTCTTCCGACTAGACCACGCTGGAGTCGCTGTATGTCTCAAATTTGGTTCCTTTATTTATAGTTAGTAGTTTTGGTGAATTAATTGATTTGTTTTAATTTTTTATTGATTTAGGTAGAACGATTTCGGGAGTTTGGGGGAAGGGGAGGGGGAGGGGGGGTTGTGTGTGTAATGGATTGTCGAGATCGTGGTTGGTTAGTATTTATCTAGTTGTGTTCACCTAGTTATGCTTGCGAGGGTTGAGCTCTACTCTTTCGGCCCGCCTCTCAACTGTCAATCAATCAATTATTACTAACTAATAAAAAACATTCCACACACACACACCCAGGAAGCAGCCCGTAACAGCTGTCTAACGCCCAGGTACATATTTACTGCTAGGTAACAGGGGCATCAGAATGATAGAAACTCTGCTGATTTCCGTTTGTTCCATCACCGTGGGATCGAATGAGCTACGATTACGAGTCGAGAGCCACGTCCACTCAGCTATAAAGCCCCCTTGTTTGTGAATTGGTGCAAAAGATAATTTGGGAGAGGTTAAGGGAAAGGAATGATGTTTGGTGGCTTTGAAAGCTTTGGATGGGAGGGGGGTTGGCAGTTATGAATTAAAATTGTTAATTATTTAAGATAGGATATATATGCAAAAGACGTTACGAGATATAGTTAGAAAAGTGTTTCTGACTGAGGTTAGGTACTGTGTGATTGACTTGTATGTTAGGAAAAAGAACTTTTATTAAAAACATAGATGATCTTTTGAAATGTTTCTCAGCAAATAGTTGCAAATTATTGTGTGAAAAGCCAATGGTTCCGCCTTCCCTAAACAAACACACGTGAGCACAATTAGTCCACGGGATTCAGAGAGAGTGAGAGTGAACAGCGAAATAGTACCCAAAAATGTGACAATGAGGGGAAACTATGTCATTCAAACGTTAACCATATAAATTACAGTTACACTAACCGAGCGTCCACATACATATTCCAATCAATATACATAAATAAACATTCACTAATATATTCCTTTAAAATGGACACACGCAGATAGTTGCAATACACATGTCAGTTCAATTACTGGTACACATAAACACTCATAGCTGGACGTGTCTGTCCATCTTGACAATAGTAGACATGTAACCAAAAATGTGACAATAATGGGAAACTATGTCATTCAAACGTATAAATGTTAACCATATAAATTAAAGTAACACTAATCGCGCGCACACGTACATATGTCAATCAATTTACATAAATACACATTGACTAATGTGTACCTTTAAAATGGACACATACAGATAATTACCGTACACATGTCAGTTCAATTACAGGTACACATACACACACATAGCTTCACGTGTCTCTCGGTCTTGACAATAGTACACATGGATACGCACACAAAACAGTCCATTATCAATTAATGTGTGTGTGTGTGTGTATTTATTTTCTCCTTGTATTTACTATATGTATCTGCAGAATCGAGTTATTAGCTCTTGGACCCCGCCTATCAAATATATGTATTTTTCCATTTTTTTATATCTACTACATCTATTTCTCTCTAACACACACACACACACACACACACACACACACAAACTGGAGGCTTACCGTCTAAACGGAGAGAGTTCGTTGGTTATAATCCTAATGGTCCCATATCGAATCTCAGTTGATGCAATAGCAAATCGACAGATATTCTTTAACCTGATTCGCCTGTTCACCGGCTCCCCTCCGACCGGGGAGCCAGTCGGCCGAGCGGACAGCACACTGGACACTGGACTTGTGATCCTGTGGTCCCGGGTTCGATTCCGGGCGCCGCCGAGAAACAATGGGCAGAGTTTCTTTCACCCTGTGCCCCTGATACCTTGCAGTAAAACAGGTACCTGGATGTTAGTTAGCTGTCATGGGCTGCTTCCTGGGGGTGGAGGCCTGGTCGAAGACCGGACCGCGGGGACACTAAAGCCCCGAAATCATCTCAAGAAGAACCTCAAGAGATAAGCACAAATGAATCCATCAATGGATCCATCAATCTATCTACTTATATCTGTCAATCCATCAATCTATCTTCCCATAAACCAACCATTTATCATTATATACATTTATATTCCATTTATATTCCATTTATCCGTCCATCAACTCTTTTGTCTATCCATCCATCTACTCATATGTCTTTCCATCCATCAAATAGACGGATGCATCTATGCATCCGTCTATCCGTCAATGTATATATTTAGCAATCAATGTAAACATCCATCTATCTACTTATATAAATTTTCCTTTAATCCCTGTTTCACCTGCACCACTCCCCCCTGTTTCTCCCTCTGCATCCCTGTTTCACCTGCACCACTCCTCCTGTTCCCCCATCCCCATCCCTGTTTCACCTGCACCACTCCCCCTGTTCCCCCATCCCCATCCCTGTTTCACCTGCACCACTCCCTCTGTTTCTCCCTCTTCATCCCTGTTTCACCTGCACCACTCCCCCCTGTTTCTCCCTCTTCATCCCTGTTTCATCTGCACCACTCCCCCTGTTTCCCCATCCCCATCCCTGTATCACCTGTACAGCACCCCCTGTTCCTCCCTGTTTCACCTGCACCACTCCCCCTGTTCCCTCTCTTCATTCCACCTCTAAATCCCGTATCCTCCCCCCACCCCCACCACCACCTTTGCACCTCTTCCTTTAACTTAAATCAGGACCAATAAACTTCTTTATGTGTTTAATTTAGGTTTTTTCTAAGTACGAAAAAGTCTTCAGCCATCTCAAGCATTATTTTACAATTAACTTTAATTAAATTGGTAGGGGGGGGAGTGATAAGAATAATTAATAATTATTCCTAAATCCTTTAGCTAAAGTCAACACTGACCAACCTATGCCCGTTCCCTACCCCAGACCATTCCCTCTACAAATACATTAATTTAGTAATAATAAGCCTTAATAATATATTAATAAATAAATTTTAAAATAAATCTGTGTATGGCTGCAGCCTCCAGCATGTGGCCTCATTACATAGACAGACATTCTCTTTATATATATATATATATATATATATATATATATATATATATATATATATATATATATATATATATATATATATATAAATATATATATATATCAATTTACATAAATAAATATTCACTAATCTATAATATATTCCTTTAAAATTGACTCAAGCGGATTAAGGCGTCCTGTACATACCACTTGCATTGCTCCTGGCAGTATGGGTTCGAGTCACTTCTGGCATGTGAGTTTTCAGTTGCATATAGTCCTGGGGACCATTAAGGCTTGTTCGCATGTATATATATATATATATATATATATATATATATATATATATATATATATTTAAAAAATCTGTCATATTTGTAAATTAAATAATAAATATTTAATTATTAAATTTAATTTAATTTGTTTTATTAATATAATTATTTAATAATTTAATAAAATAATAATTTATTAAAAAACATTAATTTGATTACTTATTTAATAAAATTAAATAATAAATATTAAATTAAATATTGATATATACTTGTGTGTCCAGGAGGCCATCTGTGTCCCCTCAGATGGTCTCCCTTATAACAGTTTGTGTCTATGGATGTGTGTCTGTGTGTGAGTGTGTATATCCCTGTGAGTGTCCGGGCGAGTGTGTGTGAGTGTCCCTGTGAGTGTCCGGGTGTGTGTGTGTCCGGTTATACTTGTGGGTCCAGGAGGCCATCTGTGTCCCCTCAGATGGTCTCCCTTATCACAGTCTATGGGAGTGTGTGAGTGCCCCTGTGAGTGTTCGGGTGAGGGTGTGTGTGTGAGTGTCCGGGTTTATGTGAGGTTTGGTTCCAGGGAAACATCCTTCCCCCCCCCCTTCCCATATCTCCTCCCTTATTCCCACCGTGGGTTCGAATCCCAGGTGATTAGACCTGCTCTAGGTCCATGGATCCAAGGTATCCATCCGTGGGCCCAACGGACTTCACCCCTTCCCCACTTTCCAAGGGCCAGGTCAATTCCAGCTATCCAGGGAACCTGTCGAAACAGAGGCAGCTACAGGAGGGGACACACAAATATTTGTGCCCTGCAGTTACACACCCGTTCCGACAGACTCGATCGCAATCTATCCAGATGAGAACACGTTCTCTTCCGACTAGACCACGCTGGAGTCGCTGTATGTCTCAAATTTGGTTCCTTTATTTATAGTTAGTATTTTTGGTGAATTAATTGATTTGTTTTAATTTTTTATTGATTTAGGTAGAACGATTTCGGGAATTTGGGGGAAGGGGAGGGGGAGGGGGGGTTGTGTGTGTAATGGATTGTCGAGATCGTGGTTGGTTAGTATTTATCTAGTTGTGTTCACCTAGTTATGCTTGCGAGGGTTGAGCTCTACTCTTTCGGCCCGCCTCTCAACTGTCAATCAATCAATTATTACTAACTAATAAAAAACATTCCACACACACACACCCAGGAAGCAGCCCGTAACAGCTGTCTAACGCCCAGGTACATATTTACTGCTAGGTAACAGGGGCATCAGAATGATAGAAACTCTGCTGATTTCCGTTTGTTCCATCACCGTGGGATCGAATGAGCTACGATTACGAGTCGAGAGCCACGTCCACTCAGCTATAAAGCCCCCTTGTTTGTGAATTGGTGCAAAAGATAATTTAGGAGAGGTTAAGGGAAAGGAATGATGTTTGGTGGCTTTGAAAGCTTTGGATGGGAGGGGGGTTGGCAGTTATGAATTAAAATTGTTAATTATTTAAGATAGGATATATATGCAAAAGACGTTGCGAGATATAGTTAGAAAAGTGTTTCTGACTGAGGTTAGGTACTGTGTGATTGACTTGTATGTTAGGAAAAAGAACTTTTATTAAAAACATAGATGATCTTTTGAAATGTTTCTCAGCAAATAGTTGCAAATTATTGTGTGAAAAGCCTATGGTTCCGCCTTCCCTAAACAAACACACGTGAGCACAATTAGTCCACGGGATTCAGAGAGAGTGAGAGTGAACAGCGAAATAGTACCCAAAAATGTGACAATGAGGGGAAACTATGTCATTCAAACGTTAACCATATAAATTACAGTTACACTAACCGAGCGTCCACATACATATTCCAATCAATTTACGTAAATAAACATTCACTAATATATTCCTTTAAAATGGACACACGCAGATAGTTGCAATACACATGTCAGTTCAATTACTGGTACACATAAACACTCATAGCTGGACGTGTCTGTCCATCTTGACAATAGTAGACATGTAACCAAAAATGTGACAATAATGGGAAACTATGTCATTCAAACGTATAAATGTTAACCATATAAATTAAAGTAACACTAATCGCGCGCACACGTACATATGTCAATCAATTTACATAAATACACATTCACTAATGTGTACCTTTAAATGGACACATACAGATAATTACCGTACACATGTCAGTTCAATTACAGGTACACATACACACACATAGCTTCACGTGTCTCTCGGTCTTGACAATAGAACACATGGATACGCACACAAAACAGTCCATTATCAATTAATGTGTGTGTGTGTGTGTATTTATTTTCTCCTTGTATTTACTATATGTATCTGCAGAATCGAGTTATTAGCTCTTGGACCCCGCCTATCAAATATATGTATTTTTCCATTTTTTTATATCTACTACATCTATTTCTCACTAACACACACACACACACACACAAACTGGAGGCTTACCGTCTAAACGGAGAGAGTTCGTTGGTTATAATCCTAATGGTCCCATATCGAATCTCAGTTGATGCAATAGCAAATCGACAGATATTCTTTAACCTGATTCGCCTGTTCACCGGCTCCCCTCCGACCGGGGAGCCAGTCGGCCGAGCGGACAGCACACTGGACACTGGACTTGTGATCCTGTGGTCCCGGGTTCGATTCCGGGCGCCGCCGAGAAACAATGGGCAGAGTTTCTTTCACCCTGTGCCCCTGATACCTTGCAGTAAAACAGGTACCTGGATGTTAGTTAGCTGTCGTGGGCTGCTTCCTGGGGGTGGAGGCCTGGTCGAAGACCGGACCGCGGGGACACTAAAGCCCCGAAATCATCTCAAGAAGAACCTCAAGAGATAAGCACAAATGAATCCATCAATGGATCCATCAATCTATCTACTTATATCTGTCAATCCATCAATCTATCTTCCCATAAACCAACCATTTATCATTATATACATTTATATTCCATTTATATTCCATTTATCCGTCCATCAACTCTTTTGTCTATCCATCCATCTACTCATATGTCTTTCCATCCATCAAATAGACGGATGCATCTATGCATCCGTCTATCCGTCAATGTATATATTTAGCAATCAATGTAAACATCCATCTATCTACTTATATAAATTTTCCTTTAATCCCTGTTTCACCTGCACCACTCCCCCCTGTTTCTCTCTCTGCATCCCTGTTTCACCTGCACCACTCCCCCTGTTCCCCCATCCCCATCCCTGTTTCACCTGCACCACTCCCCCTGTTCCCCCATCCCCATCCCTGTTTCACCTGCACCACTCCCTCTGTTTCTCCCTCTTCATCCCTGTTTCACCTGCACCACTCCCCCCTGTTTCTCCCTCTTCATCCCTGTTTCATCTGCACCACTCCCCCTGTTTCCCCATCCCCATCCCTGTATCACCTGTACAGCACCCCCTGTTCCTCCCTGTTTCACCTGCACCACTCCCCCTGTTCCCTCTCTTCATTCCACCTCTAAATCCCGTATCCTCCCCCCACCCCCACCACCACCTTTGCACCTCTTCCTTTAACTTAAATCAGGACCAATAAACTTCTTTATGTGTTTAATTTAGGTTTTTTCTAAGTACGAAAAAGTCTTCAGCCATCTCAAGCATTATTTTACAATTAACTTTAATTAAATTGGTAGGGGGGGGGGAGTGATAAGAATAATTAATAATTATTCCTAAATCCTTTAGCTAAAGTCAACACTGACCAACCTATGCCCGTTCCCTACCCCAGACCATTCCCTCTACAAATACATTAATTTAGTAATAATAAGCCTTAATAATATATTAATAAATAAATTTTAAAATAAATCTGTGTATGGCTGCAGCCTCCAGCATGTGGCCTCATTACATAGACAGACATTCTCTTTATATATATATATATATATATATATATATATATATATATATATATATATATATATATATATATATATATATATATATATATATATATATATATCAATTTACATAAATAAATATTCACTAATATAATCCTTTAAAATTGACTCAAGCGGATTAAGGCGTCCTGTACATACCAGTTGCATTGCTCCTGGCAGTATGGGTTCGAGTCACTTCTGGCATGTGAGTTTTCAGTTGCATATAGTCCTGGGGACCATTAAGGCTTGTTCGCATGTATATATATATATATATTTAAAAAATCTGTCATATTTGTAAATTAAATAATAAATATTTAATTATTAAATTTAATTTAATTTGTTTTATTAATATAATTATTTAATAATTTAATAAAATAATAATTTATTAAAAAACATTAATTTGATTACTTATTTAATAAAATTAAATAATAAATATTAAATTAAATATTGATATATACTTGTGTGTCCAGGAGGCCATCTGTGTCCCCTCAGATGGTCTCCCTTATAACAGTTTGTGTCTATGGATGTGTGTCTGTGTGTGAGTGTGTATATCCCTGTGAGTGTCCGGGCGAGTGTGTGTGAGTGTCCCTGTGAGTGTCCGGGTGTGTGTGTGTCCGGTTATACTTGTGGTCCAGGAGGCCATCTGTGTCCCCTCAGATGGTCTCCCTTATCACAGTCTATGGGAGTGTGTGAGTGTGAGTGCCCCTGTGAGTGTTCGGGTGAGGGTGTGTGTGTGAGTGTCCGGGTTTATGTGAGGTTTGGTTCCAGGGAAACATCCTTCCCCCCCCCCTTCCCATATCTCCTCCCTTATTCCCACCGTGGGTTCGAATCCCAGGTGATTAGACCTGTTCTAGGTCCATGGATCCAAGGTATCCATCCGTGGGCCCAACGGACTTCACCCCTTCCCCACTTTCCAAGGGCCAGGTCAATTCCAGCTATCCAGGGAACCTGTCGAAACAGAGGCAGCTACAGGAGGGGACACACAAATATTTGTGCCCTGCAGTTACACACCCGTTCCGACAGACTCGATCGCAATCTATCCAGATGAGAACACGTTCTCTTCCGACTAGACCACGCTGGAGTCGCTGTATGTCTCAAATTTGGTTCCTTTATTTATAGTTAGTATTTTTGGTGAATTAATTGATTTGTTTTAATTTTTTATTGATTTAGGTAGAACGATTTCGGGAGTTTGGGGGAAGGGGAGGGGGAGGGGGGGTTGTGTGTGTAATGGATTGTCGAGATCGTGGTTGGTTAGTATTTATCTAGTTGTGTTCACCTAGTTATGCTTGCGAGGGTTGAGCTCTACTCTTTCGGCCCGCCTCTCAACTGTCAATCAATCAATTATTACTAACTAATAAAAAACATTCCACACACACACACCCAGGAAGCAGCCCGTAACAGCTGTCTAACGCCCAG
Source organism: Procambarus clarkii (assembly GCF_040958095.1). Classification (NCBI taxonomy): domain Eukaryota; kingdom Metazoa; phylum Arthropoda; class Malacostraca; order Decapoda; family Cambaridae; genus Procambarus; species Procambarus clarkii. Next base: position 49,749,404 of record NC_091169.1, on the reverse strand, counting down.
GTACATATTTACTGCTAGGTAACAGGGGCATCAGAATGATAGAAACTCTGCTGATTTCCGTTTGTTCCATCACCGTGGGATCGAATGAGCTACGATTACGAGTCGAGAGCCACGTCCACTCAGCTATAAAGCCCCCTTGTTTGTGAATTGGTGCAAAAGATAATTTGGGAGAGGTTAAGGGAAAGGAATGATGTTTGGTGGCTTTGAAAGCTTTGGATGGGAGGGGGGTTGGCAGTTATGAATTAAAATTGTTAATTATTTAAGATAGGATATATATGCAAAAGACGTTGCGAGATATAGTTAGAAAAGTGTTTCTGACTGAGGTTAGGTACTGTGTGATTGACTTGTATGTTAAGAAAAAGAACTTTTATTAAAAACATAGATGATCTTTTGAAATGTTTCTCAGCAAATAGTTGCAAATTATTGTGTGAAAAGCCTATGGTTCCGCCTTCCCTAAACAAACACACGTGAGCACAATTAGTCCACGGGATTCAGAGAGAGTGAGAGTGAACAGCGAAATAGTACCCAAAAATGTGACAATGAGGGGAAACTATGTCATTCAAACGTTAACCATATAAATTACAGTTACACTAACCGAGCGTCCACATACATATTCCAATCAATATACATAAATAAACATTCACTAATATATTCCTTTAAAATGGACACACGCAGATAGTTGCAATACACATGTCAGTTCAATTACTGGTACACATAAACACTCATAGCTGGACGTGTCTGTCCATCTTGACAATAGTAGACATGTAACCAAAAATGTGACAATAATGGGAAACTATGTCATTCAAACGTATAAATGTTAACCATATAAATTAAAGTAACACTAATCGCGCGCACACGTACATATGTCAATCAATTTACATAAATACACATTCACTAATGTGTACCTTTAAAATGGACACATACAGATAATTACCGTACACATGTCAGTTTAATTACAGGTACACATACACACACATAGCTTCACGTGTCTCTCGGTCTTGACAATAGTACACATGGATACGCACACAAAACAGTCCATTATCAATTAATGTGTGTGTGTGTGTGTATTTATTTTCTCCTTGTATTTACTATATGTATCTGCAGAATCGAGTTATTAGCTCTTGGACCCCGCCTATCAAATATATGTATTTTTCCATTTTTTTATATCTACTACATCTATTTCTCTCTAACACACACACACAAACTGGAGGCTTACCGTCTAAACGGAGAGAGTTCGTTGGTTATAATCCTAATGGTTCCATATCGAATCTCAGTTGATGCAATAGCAAATCGACAGATATTCTTTAACCTGATTCGCCTGTTCACCGGCTCCCCTCCGACCGGGGAGCCAGTCGGCCGAGCGGACAGCACACTGGACACTGGACTTGTGATCCTGTGGTCCCGGGTTCGATTCCGGGCGCCGCCGAGAAACAATGGGCAGAGTTTCTTTCACCCTGTGCCCCTGATACCTTGCAGTAAAACAGGTACCTGGATGTTAGTTAGCTGTCGTGGGCTGCTTCCTGGGGGTGGAGGCCTGGTCGAAGACCGGACCGCGGGGACACTAAAGCCCCGAAATCATCTCAAGAAGAACCTCAAGAGATAAGCACAAATGAATCCATCAATGGATCCATCAATCTATCTACTTATATCTGTCAATCCATCAATCTATCTTCCCATAAACCAACCATTTATCATTATATACATTTATATTCCATTTATATTCCATTTATCCGTCCATCAACTCTTCTGTCTATCCATCTATCTACTCATATGTCTTTCCATCCATCAAATAGACGGATGCATCTATGCATCCGTCTATCCGTCAATGTATATATTTAGCAATCAATGTAAACATCCATCTATCTACTTATATAAATTTTCCTTTAATCCCTGTTTCACCTGCACCACTCCCCCCTGTTTCTCCCTCTGCATCCCTGTTTCACCTGCACCACTCCCCCTGTTCCCCCATCCCCATCCCTGTTTCACCTGCACCACTCCCCCTGTTCCCCCATCCCCATCCCTGTTTCACCTGCACCACTCCCTCTGTTTCTCCCTCTTCATCCCTGTTTCACCTGCACCACTCCCCCCTGTTTCAACCCTCTTCATCCCTGTTTCATCTGCACCACTCCCCCTGTTTCCCCATCCCCATCCCTGTATCACCTGTACAGCACCCCCTGTTCCTCCCTGTTTCACCTGCACCACTCCCCCTGTTCCCTCTCTTCATTCCACCTCTAAATCCCGTATCCTCCCCCCACCCCCACCACCACCTTTGCACCTCTTCCTTTAACTTAAATCAGGACCAATAAACTTCTTTATGTGTTTAATTTAGGTTTTTTCTAAGTACGAAAAGTCTTCAGCCATCTCAAGCATTATTTTACAATTAACTTTAATTAAATTGGTAGGGGGCGGGGAGTGATAAGAATAATTAATAATTATTCCTAAATCCTTTAGCTAAAGTCAACACTGACCAACCTATGCCCGTTCCCTACCCCAGACCATTCCCTCTACAAATACATTAATTTAGTAATAATAAGCCTTAATAATATATTAATAAATAAATTTTAAAATAAATCTGTGTATGGCTGCAGCCTCCAGCATGTGGCCTCATTACATAGACAGACATTCTCTTTATATATATATATATATATATATATATATATATATATATATATATATATATATATATATATATATATATATATATATATATATATATATATATATATATCAATTTACATAAATAAATATTCACTAATATATTCCTTTAAAATTGACTCAAGCGGATTAAGGCGTCCTGTACATACCAGTTGCATTGCTCCTGGCAGTATGGGTTCGAGTCACTTCTGGCATGTGAGTTTTCAGTTGCATATAGTCCTGGGGACCATTAAGGCTTGTTCGCATGTATATATATATATATATTTAAAAAATCTGTCATATTTGTAAATTAAATAATAAATATTTAATTATTAAATTTAATTTAATTTGTTTTATTAACATAATTATTTAATAATTTAATAAAATAATAATTTATTAAAAAACATTAATTTGATTACTTATTTAATAAAATTAAATAATAAATATTAAATTAAATATTGATATATACTTGTGTGTCCAGGAGGCCATCTGTGTCCCCTCAGATGGTCTCCCTTATAACAGTTTGTGTCTATGGATGTGTGTCTGTGTGTGAGTGTGTATATCCCTGTGAGTGTCCGGGCGAGTGTGTGTGAGTGTCCCTGTGAGTGTCCGGGTGTGTGTGTGTCCGGTTATACTTGTGGTCCAGGAGGCCATCTGTGTCCCCTCAGATGGTCTCCCTTATCACAGTCTATGGGAGTGTGTGAGTGTGAGTGCCCCTGTGAGTGTTCGGGTGAGGGTGTGTGTGTGAGTGTCCGGGTTTATGTGAGGTTTGGTTCCAGGGAAACATCCTTCCCCCCCCCCTTCCCATATCTCCTCCCTTATTCCCACCGTGGGTTCGAATCCCAGGTGATTAGACCTGCTCTAGGTCCATGGATCCAAGGTATCCATCCGTGGGCCCAACGGACTTCACCCCTTCCCCACTTTCCAAGGGCCAGGTCAATTCCAGCTATCCAGGGAACCTGTCGAAACAGAGGCAGCTACAGGAGGGGACACACAAATATTTGTGCCCTGCAGTTACACACCCGTTCCGACAGACTCGATCGCAATCTATCCAGATGAGAACACGTTCTCTTCCGACTAGACCACGCTGGAGTCGCTGTATGTCTCAAATTTGGTTCCTTTATTTATAGTTAGTATTTTTGGTGAATTAATTGATTTGTTTTAATTTTTTATTGATTTAGGTAGAACGATTTCGGGAGTTTGGGGGAAGGGGAGGGGGAGGGGGGGTTGTGTGTGTAATGGATTGTCGAGATCGTGGTTGGTTAGTATTTATCTAGTTGTGTTCACCTAGTTATGCTTGCGAGGGTTGAGCTCTACTCTTTCGGCCCGCCTCTCAACTGTCAATCAATCAATTATTACTAACTAATAAAAAACATTCCACACACACACACCCAGGAAGCAGCCCGTAACAGCTGTCTAACGCCCAGGTACATATTTACTGCTAGGTAACAGGGGCATCAGAATGATAGAAACTCTGCTGATTTCCGTTTGTTCCATCACCGTGGGATCGAATGAGCTACGATTACGAGTCGAGAGCCACGTCCACTCAGCTATAAAGCCCCCTTGTTTGTGAATTGGTGCAAAAGATAATTTGGGAGAGGTTAAGGGAAAGGAATGATGTTTGGTGGCTTTGAAAGCTTTGGATGGGAGGGGGGTTGGCAGTTATGAATTAAAATTGTTAATTATTTAAGATAGGATATATATGCAAAAGACGTTGCGAGATATAGTTAGAAAAGTGTTTCTGACTGAGGTTAGGTACTGTGTGATTGACTTGTATGTTAGGAAAAAGAACTTTTATTAAAAACATAGATGATCTTTTGAAATGTTTCTCAGCAAATAGTTGCAAATTATTGTGTGAAAAGCCTATGGTTCCGCCTTCCCTAAACAAACACACGTGAGCACAATTAGTCCACGGGATTCAGAGAGAGTGAGAGTGAACAGCGAAATAGTACCCAAAAATGTGACAATGAGGGGAAACTATGTCATTCAAACGTTAACCATATAAATTACAGTTACACTAACCGAGCGTCCACATACATATTCCAATCAATTTACGTAAATAAACATTCACTAATATATTCCTTTAAAATGGACACACACAGATAGTTGCAATACACATGTCAGTTCAATTACTGGTACACATAAACACTCATAGCTGGACGTGTCTGTCCATCTTGACAATAGTAGACATGTAACCAAAAATGTGACAATAATGGGAAACTATGTCATTCAAACGTATAAATGTTAACCATATAAATTAAAGTAACACTAATCGCGCGCACACGTACATATGTCAATCAATTTACATAAATACACATTCACTAATGTGTACCTTTAAAATGGACACATACAGATAATTACCGTACACATGTCAGTTCAATTACAGGTACACATACACACACATAGCTTCACGTGTCTCTCGGTCTTGACAATAGTACACATGGATACGCACACAAAACAGTCCATTATCAATTAATGTGTGTGTGTGTGTGTATTTATTTTCTCCTTGTATTTACTATATGTATCTGCAGAATCGAGTTATTAGCTCTTGGACCCCGCCTATCAAATATATGTATTTTTCCATTTTTTTATATCTACTACATCTATTTCTCTCTAACACACACACACACACACACACACACACACACACACACACACACACACACACACACACACACACAAACTGGAGGCTTACCGTCTAAACGGAGAGAGTTCGTTGGTTATAATCCTAATGGTCCCATATCGAATCTCAGTTGATGCAATAGCAAATCGACAGATATTCTTTAACCTGATTCGCCTGTTCACCGGCTCCCCTCCGACCGGGGAGCCAGTCGGCCGAGCGGACAGCACACTGGACACTGGACTTGTGATCCTGTGGTCCCGGGTTCGATTCCGGGCGCCGCCGAGAAACAATGGGCAGAGTTTCTTTCACCCTGTGCCCCTGATACCTTGCAGTAAAACAGGTACCTGGATGTTAGTTAGCTGTCGTGGGCTGCTTCCTGGGGGTGGAGGCCTGGTCGAAGACCGGACCGCGGGGACACTAAAGCCCCGAAATCATCTCAAGAAGAACCTCAAGAGATAAGCACAAATGAATCCATCAATGGATCCATCAATCTATCTACTTATATCTGTCAATCCATCAATCTATCTTCCCATAAACCAACCATTTATCATTATATACATTTATATTCCATTTATATTCCATTTATCCGTCCATCAACTCTTTTGTCTATCCATCCATCTACTCATATGTCTTTCCATCCATCAAATAGACGGATGCATCTATGCATCCGTCTATCCGTCAATGTATATATTTAGCAATCAAGGTAAACATCCATCTATCTACTTATATAAATTTTCCTTTAATCCCTGTTTCACCTGCACCACTCCCCCCTGTTTCTCCCTCTGCATCCCTGTTTCACCTGCACCACTCCCCCTGTTCCCCCATCCCCATCCCTGTTTCACCTGCACCACTCCCCCTGTTCCCCCATCCCCATCCCTGTTTCACCTGCACCACTCCCTCTGTTTCTCCCTCTTCATCCCTGTTTCACCTGCACCACTCCCCCCTGTTTCTCCCTCTTCATCCCTGTTTCATCTGCACCACTCCCCCTGTTTCCCCATCCCCATCCCTGTATCACCTGTACAGCACCCCCTGTTCCTCCCTGTTTCACCTGCACCACTCCCCTGTTCCCTCTCTTCATTCCACCTCTAAATCCCGTATCCTCCCCCCACCCCCACCACCACCTTTGCACCTCTTCCTTTAACTTAAATCAGGACCAATAAACTTCTTTATGTGTTTAATTTAGGTTTTTTCTAAGTACGAAAAAGTCTTCAGCCATCTCAAGCATTATTTTACAATTAACTTTAATTAAATTGGTGGGGGGGGGGGGGGTGATAAGAATAATTAATAATTATTCCTAAATCCTTTACCTAAAGTCAACACTGACCAACCTATGCCCGTTCCCTACCCCAGACCATTCCCTCTACAAATACATTAATTTAGTAATAATAAGCCTTAATAATATATTAATAAATAAATTTTAAAATAAATCTGTGTATGGCTGCAGCCTCCAGCATGTGGCCTCATTACATAGACAGACATTCTCTTTATATATATATATATATATATATATATATATATATATATATATATATATATATATATATATATATATATATATATATATATATATATATATATATACATATATATATATATATATATATATATATATATATAAATATATATATATATCAATTTACATAAATAAATATTCACTAATATATTCCTTTAAAATTGACTCAAGCGGATTAAGGCGTCCTGTACATACCAGTTGCATTGCTCCTGGCAGTATGGGTTCGAGTCACTTCTGGCATGTGAGTTTTCAGTTGCATATAGTCCTGGGGACCATTAAGGCTTGTTCGCATGTATATATATATATATATATATATATATATATATATATATATATATATATATATATATATATATATATATATATATATATATATTTAAAAAATCTGTCATATTTGTAAATTAAATAATAAATATTAAATTATTAAAATTAATTTAATTTGTTTTATTAATATAATTATTTAATAATTTAATAAAATAATACTTTATTAAAAAACATTAATTTGATTACTTATTTAATAAAATTAAATAATAAATATTAAATTAAATATTGATATATACTTGTGTGTCCAGAAGGCCATCTGTGTCCCCTCAGATGGTCTCCCTTATCACAGTTTGTGTCTATGGATGTACTCACCTAGTTGTACTCACCTAGTTGTGTTTGCGGGGGTTGAGCTCTGGCTCTTTGGTCCCGCCTCTCAACCGTCAATCAACAGGTGTACAGATTCCTGAGCCTATCGGGCTCTGTCATATCTACACTTGAAACTGTGTATGGAGTCAGCCTCCACCACATCACCCCCTAATGCATTCCATTTGTCAACCACTCTGACACTAAAAAAGTTCTTTCTAATATCTCTGTGGCTCATTTGGGCACTCAGTTTCCACCTGTGTCCCCTTGTGCGTGTTCCCCTTGTGTTAAATAGACTGTCTTTATCTACCCTATCAATCCCCTTCAGAATCTTGAATGTGGTGATCATGTCCCCCCTAACTCTTCTGTCTTCCAGCGAAGTGAGGTTTAATTCCCGTAGTCTCTCCTCGTAGCTCATACCTCTCAGCTCGGGTACTAGTCTGGTGGCAAACCTTTGAACCTTTTCCAGTTTAGTCTTATCCTTGACTAGATATGGACTCCATGCTGGGGCTGCATACTCCAGGATTGGCCTGACATATGTGGTATACAAAGTTCTGAATGATTCTTTACACAAGTTTCTGAATGCCGTTCGTATGTTGGCCAGCCTGGCATATGCCGCTGATGTTATCCGCTTGATATGTGCTGCAGGAGACAGGTCTGGCGTGATATCAACCCCCAAGTCTTTTTCCTTCTCTGACTCCTGAAGAATTTCCTCTCCCAGATGATATCTTGTATCTGGCCTCCTGCTCCCTACACCTATCTTCATTACATTACATTTGGTTGGGTTAAACTCTAACAACCATTTGTTCGACCATTCCTTCAGCTTGTCTAGGTCTTCTTGAAGCCTCAAACAGTCCTCTTCTGTTTTAATCCTTCTCATAATTTTAGCATCGTCCGCAAACATTGAGAGAAATGAATCGATACCCTCCGGGAGATCATTTACATATATCAGAAACAAGATAGGACCGAGTACAGAGCCCTGTGGGACTCCACTGGTGACTTCACGCCAATCGGAGGTCTCACCCCTGACCGTAACTCTCTGCTTCCTATTGCTTAGATACTCCCTTATCCACTGGAGCACCTTACCAGCTACACCTGCCTGTCTCTCCAGCTTATGTACCAGCCTCTTATGCGGTACTGTGTCAAAGGCTTTCCGACAATCCAAGAAAATGCAGTCCGCCCAGCCCTCTCTTTCTTGCTTAATCTGTGTCACCTGATCGTAGAATTCTATCAAGCCTGTAAGGCAAGATTTACCCTCCCTGAATCCATGTTGGCGATTTGTCACGAAGTCCCTTCTCTCCAGATGTGTTACCAGGTTTTTTCTCACGATCTTCTCCATCACCTTGCATGGTATACAAGTCAAGGACACTGGCCTGTAGTTCAGTGCCTCTTGTCTGTCGCCCTTTTTGTATATTGGGACCACATTCGCCGTCTTCCATATTTCTGGTAGGTCTCCCGTCTCTAGTGATTTACTATACACTATGGAGAGTGGCAAGCAAAGTGCCTCTGCACACTCTTTCAGTACCCATGGTGAGATTCCATCTGGACCAACCGCCTTTCTAACATCCAGATCCAGCAGGTGTCTCTTGACCTCCTCTCTCGTAATTTCGAACTCCTCCAAGGCCGCCTGGTTTACCTCCCTTTCTCCTAGCACAGTGACCTCACCCTGTTCTATTGTGAAGACCTCCTGGAACCTCTTGTTGAGTTCCTCACACACCTCTCTGTCATTCTCTGTATACCTGTCCTCGCCTGTTCTAAGTTTCAATACCTGTTCTTTCACTGTTGTTTTCCTTCTGATGTGACTGTGGAGTAGCTTTGGTTCGGTCTTGGCTTTGTTTGCTATATCATTTTCAAAAATTTTCTCTGCTTCTCTTCTCACCCTGACGTACTCATTCCTGGTTCTCTGGTATCTCTCCCTGCTTTCTGGTGTTCTGTTATTCCGGAAGTTCCTCCACGCCTTCTTGTTCAGTTTCTTCGCTTCCATACATGCCCTATTATACCATGGATTCTTTTGTTGCTTCTCGGATTTTTCCCTTTGGGCCGGGATGAACCTGTTTACTGCCTCCTGACACTTTTGGGTAACATAGTCCATCATACCCTGTACAGACTTGTCTCTGAGGTCTGTGTCCCAAGGTATTTCACTTAGGAAACTTCTCATCTGTTCATAATTCCCCTTTCGGTATGCCAGCCTTTTGATTCCTAGTTCTTTTTGGGGGGAGATAAGTCCTAGCTCTACCAGGTACTCAAAGTTCAATACACTGTGGTCACTCATTCCCAAGGGCGCTTCCATCTTAACTTCCCTTATATCCCATTCATTTAGGGTAAATATCAAATCAAGCATTGCTGGTTCATCTTCTCCTCTCATTCTTGTTGGCTCTTTGGTATGCTGGCTTAGAAAGTTTCTTGTTGCCACGTCCAGCAGCTTAGCTCTCCATGTTTCTGGTCCTCCATGCGGGTCTCTGTTCTTCCAATCTATCTTCCCATGGTTGAAGTCTCCCATAATTAGTAGTCCAGATCCATTCCTGCTAGCAACAGAAGCTGCTCTTTCTATTATGTTAATGGTGGCCATGTTGTTTCTATCATATTCCTGTCTAGGTCTTCTGTCATTTGGTGGTGGATTATATATGACTGCGACTATAATTTTTTTCCCTCCATTTGTTACAGTACCTGCTATGTAGTCACTGAAACCTTCACAGCCCTGAATATCCATCTCCTCAAAATCCCAGCCTTTTCTTACCAGCAGAGCTACACCACCCCCACCTCTTCCTTCCCTCTCTTTCCGCATAACATAATAGTCCTGTGGAAACACTGCATTTGTTATTGTTTTCGTGATCTTTGTTTCTGTGAGGGCTATTATGTCTGGGTTTTCCTCTAGTACCAGTTCTCCAAGCTCATTTGCTTTATTTGTAATTCCATCTATGTTAGTGTACATCGCTTTGAGGCTCACTTTCTTCTGTCCCTTCTCAAATCGCCTCCTTGGTGAGTGTTCTGCTGGAGGTGGAGGCTGTTCCATGGGTGTGAGGACCTGTGAGTTGGGTAACAGGATCTCAGAGGATACTGGAATGAGGGGCGGGGGATCCAGTGAAGGGGGAGGGACAGGGAGGGTATGGGGTGAAAGGGGAGGGAGGACGGGAAGGAAAGGGGGGGAGGGAGGCCTCGGGAGGAGGGGAGGGGTAGAAGGGTGGGGATTGGGTGTGGGGGGAGGGAGATTTGGCTGAACTTTTGAGTGGGGGCAGGGAGGGTTTGGGGTAGGGGGGTTTTCTATGCAGAGGAGGGAGGCGGGGTTGTCCTCCCTTCTGGTGTTACTGGGTAGCTGGTTGTGGGTTCCCCCCTCGCCTCTGGGGGTGTTGTGTTGGGAGCTGTGACTTCCTGGTTTTCCCCTCTCGCCCTGCGCCTCTTCCTTGCTTCTGCCGCCACGGCTCTCTCCTCCCTTGTCATGTCTCGCTGGAGGAATACTTTTTTTAATTTTCCCACGTTTTTCAGGGAGCTCTTCCTTGATAGGATCCTCTCCTTTGTGTTCTCGTTTGCAAACACTATCTTTATCATTCGGTCTCGGTCTTTGTTGTACCGGCCTAGCCTGAAAACCTTCTCAATGCTATGCTCGGCCCCTTCCATGTCTAGTGCCTTTAGTACTTCATTCACTGCTGCTTTGTCCTTGTCATTCCACTCTGTCCTATTGGTTCCTTCCTGTTCCCTAATACCCACAGCAACCACTGATCTTTTCCTTTCCAGCAGTTGGCTAGTGGAGCGTGCCGCCTCCTGCGAGGTGGCTGCTTTCATGGCCACCTCCATCACTGCAGTCATTACTTCAGAGTTATTTTTTTTTAGTATTTCCGCAAATGTTGCTTTTATTGTGTCATTCTCATCCAGAAAACTATTACCACCTTCTCCCTGGGTGGTTTTCTGACTCTCAGCCTCGATACCATTCTCTTTGAGGGTTCTAATCTCCTCCTGTCTGGAGATGTATGTCTGTGTGTGAGCGTGTATATCCCTGTGAGTGTCCGGGCGAGTGTGTGTGAGTGTCCCTGTGAGTGTCCGGGTGTGTGTGTGTCCGGTTATACTTGTGGGTCCAGGAGGCCATCTGTGTCCCCTCAGATGGTCTCCCTTATCACAGTCTATGGGAGTGTGTGAGTGTGAGTGCCCCTGTGAGTGTTCGGGTGAGGGTGTGTGTGTGAGTGTCCGGGTTTATGTGAGGTTTGGTTCCAGGGAAACATCCTTCCCCCCCCCCCTTCCCATATCTCCTCCCTTATTCCCACCGTGGGTTCGAATCCCAGGTGATTAGACCTGCTCTAGGTCCATGGATCCAAGGTATCCATCCGTGGGCCCAACGGACTTCACCCCTTCCCCACTTTCCAAGGGCCAGGTCAATTCCAGCTATCCAGGGAACCTGTCGAAACAGAGGCAGCTACAGGAGGGGACACACAAATATTTGTGCCCTGCAGTTACACACCCGTTCCGACAGACTCGATCGCAATCTATCCAGATGAGAACACGTTCTCTTCCGACTAGACCACGCTGGAGTCGCTGTATGTCTCAAATTTGGTTCCTTTATTTATAGTTAGTATTTTTGGTGAATTAATTGATTTGTTTTAATTTTTTATTGATTTAGGTAGAACGATTTCGGGAGTTTGGGGGAAGGGGAGGGGGAGGGGGGGTTGTGTGTGTAATGGATTGTCGAGATCGTGGTTGGTTAGTATTTATCTAGTTGTGTTCACCTAGTTATGCTTGCGAGGGTTGAGCTCTACTCTTTCGGCCCGCCTCTCAACTGTCAATCAATCAATTATTACTAACTAATAAAAAACATTCCACACACACACACCCAGGAAGCAGCCCGTAACAGCTGTCTAACGCCCAGGTACATATTTACTGCTAGGTAACAGGGGCATCAGAATGATAGAAACTCTGCTGATTTCCGTTTGTTCCATCACCGTGGGATCGAATGAGCTACGATTACGAGTCGAGAGCCACGTCCACTCAGCTATAAAGCCCCCTTGTTTGTGAATTGGTGCAAAAGATAATTTGGGAGAGGTTAAGGGAAAGGAATGATGTTTGGTGGCTTTGAAAGCTTTGGATGGGAGGGGGGTTGGCAGTTATGAATTAAAATTGTTAATTATTTAAGATAGGATATATATGCAAAAGACGTTGCGAGATATAGTTAGAAAAGTGTTTCTGACTGAGGTTAGGTACTGTGTGATTGACTTGTATGTTAGGAAAAAGAACTTTTATGAAAAACATAGATGATCTTTTGAAATGTTTCTCAGCAAATAGTTGCAAATTATTGTGTGAAAAGCCTATGGTTCCGCCTTCCCTAAACAAACACACGTGAGCACAATTAGTCCACGGGATTCAGAGAGAGTGAGAGTGAACAGCGAAATAGTACCCAAAAATGTGACAATGAGGGGAAACTATGTCATTCAAACGTTAACCATATAAATTACAGTTACACTAACCGAGCGTCCACATACATATTCCAATCAATTTACGTAAATAAACATTCACTAATATATTCCTTTAAAATGGACACACACAGATAGTTGCAATACACATGTCAGTTCAATTACTGGTACACATAAACACTCATAGCTGGACGTGTCTGTCCATCTTGACAATAGTAGACATGTAACCAAAAATGTGACAATAATGGGAAACTATGTCATTCAAACGTATAAATGTTAACCATATAAATTAAAGTAACACTAATCGCGCGCACACGTACATATGTCAATCAATTTACATAAATACACATTCACTAATGTGTACCTTTAAAATGGACACATACAGATAATTACCGTACACATGTCAGTTCAATTACAGGTACACATACACACACATAGCTTCACGTGTCTCTCGGTCTTGACAATAGTACACATGGATACGCACACAAAACAGTCCATTATCAATTAATGTGTGTGTGTGTGTGTATTTATTTTCTCCTTGTATTTACTATATGTATCTGCAGAATCGAGTTATTAGCTCTTGGACCCCGCCTATCAAATATATGTATTTTTCCATTTTTTTATATCTACTACATCTATTTCTCTCTAACACACACACACACACACACACACACACACACACACACACACACACACACACACACACACACACAAACTGGAGGCTTACCGTCTAAACGGAGAGAGTTCGTTGGTTATAATCCTAATGGTCCCATATCGAATCTCAGTTGATGCAATAGCAAATCGACAGATATTCTTTAACCTGATTCGCCTGTTCACCGGCTCCCCTCCGACCGGGGAGCCAGTCGGCCGAGCGGACAGCACACTGGACACTGGACTTGTGATCCTGTGGTCCCGGGTTCGATTCCGGGCGCCGCCGAGAAACAATGGGCAGAGTTTCTTTCACCCTGTGCCCCTGATACCTTGCAGTAAAACAGGTACCTGGATGTTAGTTAGCTGTCGTGGGCTGCTTCCTGGGGGTGGAGGCCTGGTCGAAGACCGGACCGCGGGGACACTAAAGCCCCGAAATCATCTCAAGAAGAACCTCAAGAGATAAGCACAAATGAATCCATCAATGGATCCATCAATCTATCTACTTATATCTGTCAATCCATCAATCTATCTTCCCATAAACCAACCATTTATCATTATATACATTTATATTCCATTTATATTCCATTTATCCGTCCATCAACTCTTCTGTCTATCCATCCATCTACTCATATGTCTTTCCATCCATCAAATAGACGGATGCATCTATGCATCCGTCTATCCGTCAATGTATATATTTAGCAATCAATGTAAACATCCATCTATCTACTTATATAAATTTTCCTTTAATCCCTGTTTCACCTGCACCACTCCCCCCTGTTTCTCCCTCTGCATCCCTGTTTCACCTGCACCACTCCCCCTGTTCCCCCATCCCCATCTCTGTTTCACCTGCACCACTCCCCCTGTTCCCCCATCCCCATCCCTGTTTCACCTGCACCACTCCCTCTGTTTCTCCCTCTTCATCCCTGTTTCACCTGCACCACTCCCCCCTGTTTCTCCCTCTTCATCCCTGTTTCATCTGCACCACTCCCCCTGTTCCCCCATCCCCATCCCTGTATCACCTGTACAGCACCCCCTGTTCCTCCCTGTTTCACCTGCACCACTCCCCCTGTTCCCTCTCTTCATTCCACCTCTAAATCCCGTATCCTCCCCCCACCCCCACCACCACCTTTGCACCTCTTCCTTTAACTTAAATCAGGACCAATAAACTTCTTTATGTGTTTATTTAGGTTTTTTTTAAGTACGAAAAAGTCTTCAGCCAGCTCAAGCATTATTTTACAATTAACTTAAATTAAATTGGTAGGGGGGGGGGGGAGTGATAAGAATAATTAATAATTATTCCTAAATCCTTTAGCTAAAGTCAACACTGACCAACCTATGCCCGTTCCCTACCCCAGACCATTCCCTCTACAAATACATTAATTTAGTAATAATAAGCCTTAATAATATATTAATAAATAAATTTTAAAATAAATCTGTGTATGGCTGCAGCCTCCAGCATGTGGCCTCATTACATAGACAGACATTCTCTTATATATATATATATATATATATATATATATATATATATATATATATATAAATATATATATATATCAATTTACATAAATAAATATTCACTAATATATTCCTTTAAAATTGACTCAAGCGGATTAAGGCGTCCTGTACATACCAGTTGCATTGCTCCTGGCAGTATGGGTTCGAGTCACTTCTGGCATGTGAGTTTTCAGTTGCATATAGTCCTGGGGACCATTAAGGCTTGTTCGCATGTATATATATATATATATATATATATATATATATATATATATTATATATATATATATATATATATATATATATATATATATATATATATATATATATATATATATATATTTAAAAAATCTGTCATATTTGTAAATTAAATAATAAATATTTAATTATTAAATTTAATTTAATTTGTTTTATTAATATAATTATTTAATAATTTAATAAAATAATAATTTATTAAAAAACATTAATTTGATTACTTATTTAATAAAATTAAATAATAAATATTAAATTAAATATTGATATATACTTGTGTGCCCAGGAGGCCATCTGTGTCCCCTCAGATGGTCTCCCTTATCACAGTTTGTGTCTATGGATGTGTGTCTGTGTGTGAGTGTGTATATCCCTGTGAGTGTCCGGGCGAGTGTGTGTGAGTGTCCCTGTGAGTGTCCGGGTGTGTGTGTGTCCGGTTATACTTGTGGGTCCAGGAGGCCATCTGTGTCCCCTCAGATGGTCTCCCTTATCACAGTCTATGGGAGTGTGTGAGTGTGAGTGCCCCTGTGAGTGTTCGGGTGAGGGTGTGTGTGTGAGTGTCCGAGTTTATGTGAGGTTTGGTTCCAGGGAAACATCCTTCCCCCCCCCCCCCCCCTTCCCATATCTCCTCCCTTATTCCCACCGTGGGTTCGAATCCCAGGTGATTAGACCTGCTCTAGGTCCATGGATCCAAGGTATCCATCCGGGGGCCCAACGGACTTCACCCCTTCCCCACTTTCCAAGGGCCAGGTCAATTCCAGCTATCCAGGGAACCTGTCGAAACAGAGGCAGCTACAGGAGGGGACACACAAATATTTGTGCCCTGCAGTTACACACCCGTTCCGACAGACTCGATCGCAATCTATCCAGATGAGAACACGTTCTCTTCCGACTAGACCACGCTAGAGTCGCTGTATGTCTCAAATTTGGTTCCTTTATTTATAGTTAGTATTTTTGGTGAATTAATTGATTTGTTTTAATTTTTTATTGATTTAGGTAGAACGATTTCGGGAGTTTGAGGGAAGGGGAGGGGGAGGGGGGGTTGTGTGTGTAATGGATTGTCGAGATCGTGGTTGGTTAGTATTTATCTAGTTGTGTTCACCTAGTTATGCTTGCGAGGGTTGAGCTCTACTCTTTCGGCCCGCCTCTCAACTGTCAATCAATCAATTATTACTAACAAATAAAAAACATTCCACACACACACACCCAGGAAGCAGCCCGTAACAGCTGTCTAACGCCCAGGTACATATTTACTGCTAGGTAACAGGGGCATCAGAATGATAGAAACTCTGCTGATTTCCGTTTGTTCCATCACCGTGGGATCGAATGAGCTACGATTACGAGTCGAGAGCCACGTCCACTCAGCTATAAAGCCCCCTTGTTTGTGAATTGGTGCAAAAGATAATTTGGGAGAGGTTAAGGGAAAGGAATGATGTTTGGTGGCTTTGAATGCTTTGGATGGGAGGGGGGTTGGCAGTTATGAATTAAAATTGTTAATTATTTAAGATAGGATTTATATGCAAAAGACGTTGCGAGATATAGTTAGAAAAGTGTTTCTGACTGAGGTTAGGTACTGTGTGATTGACTTGTATGTTAGGAAAAAGAACTTTTATTAAAAACATAGATGATCTTTTGAAAGGTTTCTCAGCAAATAGTTGCAAATTATTGTGTGAAAAGCCTATGGTTCCGCCTTCCCTAAACAAACACACGTGAGCACAATTAGTCCACGGGATTCAGAGAGAGTGAGAGTGAACAGCGAAATAGTACCCAAAAATGTGACAATGAGGGGAAACTATGTCATTCAAACGTTAACCATATAAATTACAGTTACACTAACCGAGCGTCCACATACATATTCCAATCAATTTACGTAAATTTACATTCACTAATATATTCCTTTAAAATGGACACACACAGATAGTTGCAATACACATGTCAGTTCAATTACTGGTACACATAAACACTCATAGCTGGACGTGTCTGTCCATCTTGACAATAGTAGACATGTAACCAAAAATGTGACAATAATGGGAAACTATGTCATTCAAACGTATAAATGTTAACCATATAAATTAAAGTAACACTAATCGCGCGCACACGTACATATGTCAATCAATTTACATAAATACACATTCACTAATGTGTACCTTTAAAATGGACACATACAGATAATTACCGTACACATGTCAGTTCAATTACAGGTACACATACACACACATAGCTTCACGTGTCTCTCGGTCTTGACAATAGTACACATGGATACGCACACAAAACAGTCCATTATCAATTAATATGTGTGTGTGTGTGTATTTATTTTCTCCTTGTATTTACTATATGTATCTGCAGAATCGAGTTATTAGCTCATGGACCCCGCCTATCAAATATATGTATTTTTCCATTTTTTTATATCTACTACATCTATTTCTCTCTAACACACACACACACACACACACAAACTGGAGGCTTACCGTCTAAACGGAGAGAGTTCGTTGGTCATAATCCTAATGGTCCCATATCGAATCTCAGTTGATGCAATAGCAAATCGACAGATATTCTTTAACCTGATTCGCCTGTTCACCGGCTCCCCTCCGACCGGGGAGCCAGTCGGCCGAGCGGACAGCACACTGGATACTGGACTTGTGATCCTGTGGTCCCGGGTTCGATTCCGGGCGCCGCCGAGAAACAATGGGCAGAGTTTCTTTCACCCTGTGCCCCTGATACCTTGCAGTAAAACAGGTACCTGGATGTTAGTTAGCTGTCGTGGGCTGCTTCCTGGGGGTGGAGGCCTGGTCGAAGACCGGACCGCGGGGACACTAAAGCCCCGAAATCATCTCAAGAAGAACCTCAAGAGATAAGCACAAATGAATCCATCAATGGATCCATCAATCTATCTACTTATATCTGTCAATCCATCTATCTATCTTCCCATAAACCAACCATTTATCATTATATACATTTATATTCCATTTATATTCCATTTATCCGTCCATCAACTCTTCTGTCTATCCATCCATCTACTCATATGTCTTTCCATCCATCAAATAGACGGATGCATCTATGCATCCGTCTGTCCGTCAATGTATATATTTAGCAATCAATGTAAACATCCATCTATCTACTTATATTAATTTTCCTTTAATCCCTGTTTCACCTGCACCACTCCCCCCTGTTTCTCCCTCTGCATCCCTGTTTCACCTGCACCACTCCCCCTGTTCCCCCATCCCCATCCCTGTTTCACCTGCACCACTCCCCCTGTTCCCCCATCCCCATCCCTGTTTCACCTGCACCACTCCCTCTGTTTCTCCCTCTTCATCCCTGTTTCACCTGCACCACTCCCCCCTGTTTCTCCCTCTTCATCCCTGTTTCATCTGCACCACTCCCCCATCCCCATCCCCATCCCTGTATCACCTGTACAGCACCCCCTGTTCCTCCCTGTTTCACCTGCACCACTCCCCCTGTTCCCTCTCTTCATTCCACCTCTAAATCCCGTATCCTCCCCCCACCCCCACCACCACCTTTGCACCTCTTCCTTTAACTTAAATCAGGACCAATAAACTTCTTTATGTGTTTAATTTAGGTTTTTTCTTAGTACGAAAAAGTCTTCAGCCATCTCAAGCATTATTTTACAATTAACTTTATTTAAATTGGTAGGGGGGGGGAGTGATAAGAATAATTAATAATTATTCCTAAATCCTTTAGCTAAAGTCAACACTGACCAACCTATGCCCGTTCCCTACCCCAGACCATTCCCTCTACAAATACATTAATTTAGTAATAATAAGCCTTAATAATATAATAATAAATAAATTTTAAAATAAATCTGTGTATGGCTGCAGCCTCCAGCATGTGGCCTCATTACATAGACAGACATTCTCTTTATATATATATATATATATATATATATATATATATATATATATATATATATATATATATAAATATATATATATATCAATTTACATAAATAAATATTCACTAATATATTCCTTTAAAATTGACTCAAGCGGATTAAGGCGTCCTGTACATACCAGTTGCATTGCTCCTGGCAGTATGGGTTCGAGTCACTTCTGGCATGTGAGTTTTTAGTTGCATATAGTCCTGGGGACCATTAAGGCTTGTTCGCATGTATATATATATATATATATATATATATATATATATATATATATATATATATATATATATATAAAATCGGTCATATTTGTAAATTAAATAATAAATATTTAATTATTAAATTTAATTTAATTTGTTTTATTAATATAATTATTTAATAATTTAATAAAATAATAATTTATTAAAAAACATTAATTTGATTACTAATTTAATAAAATTAAATAATAAATATTAAATTAAATATTGATATATACTTGTGTGTCCAGGAGGCCATCTGTGTCCCCTCAGATGGTCTCCCTTATCACAGTTTGTGTCTATGGATGTGTGTCTGTGTGTGAGTGTGTATATCCCTGTGAGTGTCCGGGCGAGTGTGTGTGAGTGTCCCTGTGAGTGTCCGGGTGTGTGTGTGTCCGGTTATACCTGTGGGTCCAGGAGGCCATCTGTGTCCCCTCAGATGGTCTCCCTTATCACAGTCTATGGGAGTGTGTGAGTGTGAGTGCCCCTGTGAGTGTTCGGGTGAGGGTGTGTGTGTGAGTGTCCGGGTTTATGTGAGGTTTGGTTCCAGGGAAACATCCTTCCCCCCCCCTTCCCATATCTCCTCCCTTATTCCCACCGTGGGTTCGAATCCCAGGTGATTAGACTTGCTCTAGGTCCATGGATCCAAGGTATCCATCCGTGGGCCCAACGGACTTCACCCCTTCCCCACTTTCCAAGGGCCAGGTCAATTCCAGCTATCCAGGGAACCTGTCGAAACAGAGGCAGCTACAGGAGGGGACACACAAATATTTGTGCCCTGCAGTTACACACCCGTTCCGACAGACTCGATCGCAATCTATACAGATGAGAACACGTTCTCTTCCGACTAGACCACGCTGGAGTCGCTGTATGTCTCAAATTTGGTTCCTTTATTTATAGTTAGTATTTTTGGTGAATTAATTGATTTGTTTTAATTTTTTATTGATTTAGGTAGAACGATTTCGGGAGTTTGGGGGGAGGGGAGGGGGAGGGGGGGTTGTGTGTGTAATGGATTGTCGAGATCGTGGTTGGTTAGTATTTATCTAGTTGTGTTCACCTAGTTATGCTTGCGAGGGTTGAGCTCTACTCTTTCGGCCCGCCTCTCAACTGTCAATCAATCAATTATTACTAACTAATAAAAAACATTCCACACACACACACCCAGGAAGCAGCCCGTAACAGCTGTCTAACGCCCAGGTACATATTTACTGCTAGGTAACAGGGGCATCAGAATGATAGAAACTCTGCTGATTTCCGTTTGTTCCATTACCCTGGGATCGAATGAGCTACGATTACGAGTCGAGAGCCACGTCCACTCAGCTATAAAGCTCCGTTGTTTGTGAATTGGTGCAAAAGATAATTTGGGAGAGGTTAAGGGAAAGGAATGATGTTTGGTGGCTTTGAAAGCTTTGGATGGGAGGGGGGTTGGCAGTTATGAATTAAAATTGTTAATTATTTAAAATAGGATATATATGCAAAAGACGTTGCGAGATATAGTAAGAAAAGTGTTTCTGACTGAGGTTAGGTACTGTGTGATTGACTTGTATGTTAGGAAAAAGAACCCTTATTAAAAACATAGATGATCTTTTGAAAGGTTTCTCAGCAAATAGTTGCAAATTATTGTGTGAATAGCCTATGGTTCCGCCTTCCCTACACAAACACACGTGAGCACAATTAGTCCACGGGATTCAGAGAGAGTGAGAGTGAACAGCGAAATAGTACCCAAAAATGTGACAATGAGGGGAAACTATGTCATTCAAACGTTAACCATATAAATTACAGTTACACTAACCGAGCGTCCACATACATATTCCAATCAATTTACATAAATAAACATTCACTAATATATTCCTTTAAAATGGACACACGCAGATAGTTGCAATACACATGTCAGTTCAATTACTGGTACACATAAACACTCATAGCTGGACGTGTCTGTCCATCTTGACAATAGTAGACATGTAACAAAAAATGTGACAATAATGGGAAACTAATCATTCAAACGTATAAATGTTAACCATATAAATTAAAGTAACACTAATCGCGCGCACACGTACATATGTCAATCAATTTACATAAATACACATTCACTAATGTGTACCTTTAAAATGGACACATACAGATAATTACCGTACACATGTCAGTTCAATTACAGGTACATATACACACACATAGCTTCACGTGTCTCTCGGTCTTGACAATAGTACACATGGATACGCACAGAAAACAGTCCATTATCAATTAATGTGTGTGTGTGTGTGTATTTATTTTCTCTTTGTATTTACTATATGTATCTGCAGAATCGAGTTATTAGCTCTTGGACCCCGCCTATCAAATATATGTATTTTTCCATTTTTTTATATCTACTACATCTATTTCTCTCTAACACACACACACACACACACACACACACACACACACACACACACACACACACACACACACACACACACACACACACACACACACACACACACATACACACACACACACACACACACACAAACTGGAGGCTTACCGTCTAAACGGAGAGAGTTCGTTGGTTATAATCCTAATGGTCCCATATCGAATCTCAGTTGATGCAATAGCAAATCGACAGATATTCTTTAACCTGATTCGCCTGTTCACCGGCTCCCCTCCGACCGGGGAGCCAGTCGGCCGAGTGGACAGCACACTGGATACTGGACTTGTGATCCTGTGGTCCCGGGTTCGATTCCGGGCGCCGCCGAGAAACAATGGGCAGAGTTTCTTTCACCCTGTGCCCCTGATACCTTGCAGTAAAACAGGTACCTGGATGTTAGTTAGCTGTCGTGGGCTGCTTCCTGGGGGTGGAGGCCTGGTCGAAGACCGGACCGCGGGGACACTAAAGCCCCGAAATCATCTCAAGAAGAACCTCAAGAGATAAGCACAAATGAATCCATCAATGGATCCATCAATCTATCTACTTATATCTGTCAATCCATCTATCTATCTTCCCATAAACCAACCATTTATCATTATATACATTTATATTCCATTTATATTCCATTTATCCGTCCATCAACTCTTCTGTCTATCCATCCATCTACTCATATGTCTTTCCATCCATCAAATAGACGGATGCATCTATGCATCCGTCTATCCGTCAATGTATATATTTAGCAATCAATGTAAACATCCATCTATCTACTTATATAAATTTTCCTTTAATCCCTGTTTCACCTGCACCACTCCCCCCCTGTTTCTCCCTCTGCATCCCTGTTTCACCTGCACCATTCCCCCTGTTCCCCCATCCCCATCCCTGTTTCACCTGCACCACTCCCCCTGTTCCCCCATCCCCATCCCTGTTTCACCTGCACCACTCCCTCTGTTTCTCCCTCTTCATCCCTGTTTCACCTGCACCACTCCCCCCTGTTTCTCCCTCTTCATCCCTGTTTCATCTGCACCACTCCCCCTGTTCCCCCATCTCCATCCCTGTATCACCTGTACAGCACCCCCTGTTCCTCCCTGTTTCACCTGCACAACTCCCCCTGTTCCCTCTCTTCATTCCACCTCTAAATCCCGTATCCTCCCCTTACCCCCACCACCACCTTTGCACCTCTTCCTTTAACTTAAATCAGGACCAATAAACTTCTTTATGTGTTTAATTTAGGTTTTTTCTAAGTACGAAAAAGTCTTCAGCCATCTCAAGCATTATTTTACAATTAACTTTAATTAAATTGGTAGGGGGGGGAGTGATAAGAATAATTAATAATTATTCCTAAATCCTTTAGCTAAAGTCAACACTGACCAACCTATGCCCGTTCCCTACCCCAGACCATTCCCTCTACAAATACATTAATTTAGTAATAATAAGCCTTAATAATATATTAATAAATAAATTTTAAAATAAATCTGTGTATGGCTGCAGCCTCCAGCATGTGGCCTCATTACATAGACAGACATTCTCTTTATATATATATATATATATATATATATGTCGTACCTAGTAGCCAGAACGCACTTCTCAGCCTACTATGCAAGGTCCGATTTGCCTAATAAGCCGAGTTTTCATGAATTAATTGTTTTTCGACTACCTAACCTACCTAACCTGACCTAACCTAACTTTTTCGGCTACCTAACCTAATCTAACCTATAAAGATAGGTTAGGTTAGGTTAGGTAGGGTTGGTTAGATTCGGTCATATATCTACGTTAATTTTAACTCCAATAAAAAAAAATTGACTTCATACATAATGAAATGAGTAGCTTTATCATTCCATAAGAAAAAAAATAGAGAAAACATATTAATTCAGGAAAACTTGGCTTATTAGGCAAATCGGGCCTTGCGTAGTAGGCTGAGAAGTGAGTTCTGGCTACTAGGTACGACATATATATATATATATATATATATATATATATATATATATATATATATATATATATATATATATATATATATATGTCGTACCTAATAGCCAGAACGCACTTCTCAGCCTACTATTCAAGGCCTGATTTGCCTAATAAGCCAAGTTTTCATGAATTAATGTTTTTTCGTCTACCTAACCTACCTAACCTAACCTAACCTAGCTTTTTTTGGCTACCTAACCTAACCTTACCTATAAATATAGGTTAGGTTAGGTTAGGTAGGGTTGGTTAGGTTCGGTCATATATCTACGTTAATTTTAACTCCAATAAAAAAAAATTGACCTCATACATAGAGAAAAGGGTTGCTTTATCATTTCATAAGAAAAACATTATAGTAAATATATTAATTCAGGAAAACTTGGCTTATTAGGCAAATCGGGCCTTGAATAGTAGGCTGAGAAGTGAGTTCTGGCTACTAGGTACGACATATATATATATATATATATATATATATATATATATATATATATATATATATATATATATATATATATATATATATATATAAATATATATATATATATATCAATTTACATAAATAAATATTCACTAATATATTCCTTTAAAATTGACTCAAGCGGATTAAGGCGTCCTGTACATACCAGTTGCATTGCTCCTGGCAGTATGGGTTCGAGTCACTTCTGGCATGTGAGTTTTTAGTTGCATATAGTCCTGGGGACCATTAAGGCTTGTTCGCATGTATATATATATATATATATATATATATATATATATATATATATATATATATATATATATATATAATCTGTCATATTTGTAAATTAAATAATAAATATTTAATTATTAAATTTAATTTAATTTGTTTTATTAATATAATTATTTAATAATTTAATAAAATAATAATTTATTAAAAAACATTAATTTGATTACTTATTTAATAAAATTAAATAATAAATATTAAATTAAATATTGATATATACTTGTGTGTCCAGGAGGCCATCTGTGTCCCCTCAGATGGTCTCCCTTATCACAGTTTGTGTCTATGGATGTGTGTCTGTATGTGAGTGTGTATATCCCTGTGAGTGTCCGGGCGAGTGTGTGTGAGTGTCCCTGTGAGTGTCCGGGTGTGTGTGTGTCCGGTTATACCTGTGGGTCCAGGAGGCCATCTGTGTCCCCTCAGATGGTCTCCCTTATCACAGTCTATGGGAGTGTGTGAGTGTGAGTGCCCCTGTGAGTGTTCGGGTGAGGGTGTGTGTGTGAGTGTCCGGGTTTATGTGAGGTTTGGTTCCAGGGAAACATCCTTCCCCCCCCCCTTCCCATATCTCCTCCCTTATTCCCACCGTGGGTTCGAATCCCAGGTGATTAGACTTGCTCTAGGTCCATGGATCCAAGGTATCCATCCGTGGGCCCAACGGACTTCACCCCTTCCCCACTTTCCAAGGGCCAGGTCAATTCCAGCTATCCAGGGAACCTGTCGAAACAGAGGCAGCTACAGGAGGGGACACACAAATATTTGTGCCCTGCAGTTACACACCCGTTCCGACAGACTCGATCGCAATCTATATAGATGAGAACACGTTCTCTTCCGACTAGACCACGCTGGAGTCGCTGTATGTCTCAAATTTGGTTCCTTTATTTATAGTTAGTATTTTTGGTGAATTAATTGATTTGTTTTAATTTTTTATTGATTTAGGTAGAACGATTTCGGGAGTTTGGGGGGAGGGGAGGGGGAGGGGGGGGTTGTGTGTGTAATGGATTGTCGAGATCGTGGTTGGTTAGTATTTATCTAGTTGTGTTCACCTAGTTATGCTTGCGAGGGTTGAGCTCTACTCTTTCGGCCCGCCTCTCAACTGTCAATCAATCAATTATTACTAACTAATAAAAAACATTCCACACACACACACCCAGGAAGCAGCCCGTAACATCTGTCTAACACCCAGGTACATATTTACTGCTAGGTAACAGGGGCATCAGAATGATAGAAACTCTGCTGATTTCCGTTTGTTCCATCACCGTGGGATCGAATGAGCTACGATTACGAGTCGAGAGCCACGTCCACTCAGCTATAAAGCTCCGTTGTTTGTGAATTGGTGCAAAAGATAATTTGGGAGAGGTTAAGGGAAAGGAATGATGTTTGGTGGCTTTGAAAGCTTTGGATGGGAGGGGGGTTGGCAGTTATGAATTAAAATTGTTAATTATTTAAGATAGGATATATATGCAAAAGACGTTGCGAGATATAGTAAGAAAAGTGTTTCTGACTGAGGTTAGGTACTGTGTGATTGACTTGTATGTTAGGAAAAAGAACCCTTATTAAAACATAGATGATCTTTTGAAAGGTTTCTCAGCAAATAGTTGCAAATTATTGTGTGAATAGCCTATGGTTCCGCCTTCCCTACACAAACACACGTGAGCACAATTAGTCCACGGGATTCAGAGAGAGTGAGAGTGAACAGCGAAATAGTACCCAAAAATGTGACAATGAGGGGAAACTATGTCATTCAAACGTTAACCATATAAATTACAGTTACACTAACCGAGCGTCCACATACATATTCCAATCAATTTACATAAATAAACATTCACTAATATATTCCTTTAAAATGGACACACGCAGATAGTTGCAATACACATGTCAGTTCAATTACTGGTACACATAAACACTCATAGCTGGACGTGTCTGTCCATCTTGACAATAGTAGACATGTAACAAAAAATGTGACAATAATGGGAAACTAATCATTCAAACGTATAAATGTTAACCATATAAATTAAAGTAACACTAATCGCGCGCACACGTACATATGTCAATCAATTTACATAAATACACATTCACTAATGTGTACCTTTAAAATGGACACATACAGATAATTACCGTACACATGTCAGTTCAATTACAGGTACATATACACACACATAGCTTCACGTGTCTCTCGGTCTTGACAATAGTACACATGGATACGCACACAAAGCAGTCCTTTATCAATTAATGTGTGTGTGTGTGTGTATTTATTTTCTCTTTGTATTTACTATATGTATCTGCAGAATCGAGTTATTAGCTCTTGGACCCCGCCTATCAAATATATGTATTATTCCATTTTTTTATATCTACTAAATCTATTTCTCTCTAACACACACACACACACACACACACACACACACACACACACACACACACACACACACACACACACGCCGCGGGAGTCTGTAGGAGACACGCGATTAGTGAGGTCCGCGGAAATTCGTCAATTTCTCGGAACATTGAAGGAGTATAGAGGCTAGATCATAGTATTTGGCCTCTCGCAGTGTGTAGCTAGCAGGGTGCAACATAGCATAGTCATATCGCTAGCGATAGTGCGAAGATTTGGAGAAGAAACGAAAAGTGGAGCTAGGGCATCACCGGTGCATGTAAGTGTGTGACCTGACCGGGTGGGACGACCCGCCGTGGAGCTACCTGATTGTGCTGTTGAGTGGTGACTGTGATCAGTGGTACAGTGAATTAGTGAACTGTCACATAACGATACAGTGACTGACTCCAGAGCTTTGTGTAGACAGAGAAGAAGACCTCATCAATCTACCAGCATTTAGCGAATCACCTAGTGGGAGACAACGAAGGATAAACATCGTCATCATACATCGCCCTGCCCTTACTCATCTGGTTGTGTGAGTGGGAGGCAGTTTGGTATGTACCCCTCTCTGGTCAATTAATCAGGTGTACAGATTGAGGTAAAAGAGTATCAAATTCTCGTTCAGGATATCAAATATATTTAAAAATCTCAGAGTGGCTCATTTAGGCAGAGGTAACGCATAAGGGATATCTTGACACATACAAGCACGCCCGCCCACGTACGTATACACGCACACAAGTGTGCACACGCTAAAGCAGACACACACACACGTGCACGCACACACACACGTGCACGCGCACACACACACACAATTGTTCAGTCAGGGGAAAAGGCATTAACACCTGGGATAGACCTTACTATCCCCCCCCCCCTCTTGACCCCACCACCTGACCTGACCTGACTTAGTCGCCATCTCCGCCCCCCCCCACCCCCAGTCCCCCGCATCGCCCATACACACACTCTTCCCCTCCCCACTCTCCCTCTCTCCCACTCCCTCTCTCCCACTCCCACTATCTCTCTCCTGCTCTCTCTCTCCTGCTCTCTCTCTCCTGCTCTCTCTCTCTCTCTCTCTCTCTCTCTCTCTCTCTCTCTCTCTCTCTCTCTCTCTCTCTCTCTCTCTCTCTCTCTCTCTCTCTCTCTCTCTCTCTCTCTCTCTCTCTCTCTCTCTCTCTCTCTCTCTCTCTCTCTCTCTCTCTCCCTCTCTCTCTCTCTCTCTCCCTCTCTCTCTCTCTCTCTCTCCCTCCCTCCCTCCCTCCCCCTCTCCCTCCCTCTCTTTCCTTCCCCCTCCCTCTCTTTCCTTCCCCCTCCCTCTCTGCCCACACACACACACACACACACCTCCCCCCCTCTCTCCCTTACCCGCTCTCTCCCTCACCCGCTCTCTTCCTCATCCACTCTCTCCCTCTCCTCTCCCTCCCGCCTCTCTCTCCATCTCCTCCCCCCCCTCCCCTTCTACCTTCTTCTCACTTCAGTGGAAGGGTCGGATCCCCCCCCACCCACCCATTTATCTCTCTCCCTTTATCACTCCCTTTCTCTCTCTCTCTCTCTCTCTCTCTCTCTCTCTCTCTCTCTCTCTCTCTCTCTCTCTCTCTCTCTCTCTCCCTCTCTCTCTCTCTCCCTCCCCCATCCCAACAGGGTCAAGATGGCAGCCAGAGGTCCCAGGGGAGCAGGAAAGAGCCAAGGTGACGAGATGAAGGAAATGTTCGCCCAGTTTCTGGAGGACATCAAGAGTGAGATGCAAGAAATGATGCAGGAAATGAAGAACGAAATAAGCAACCTGAAAAGAGAGCTGACAGCAGCAAAGGAGGAGATTAGAACCCTCAAAGAGAATGGTATCGAGGCTGAGAGTCAGAAAACCACCCAGGGGAGAAGGTGGTAATAGTTTTCTGGATGAGAATGCCACAATAAAAGCAACATTTGCGGAAATACTAAAAAAAAAATAACTCTGAAGTAATGACTGCAGTGATGGAGGTGGCCATGAAAGCAGCCACCTCGCAGGAGGCGGCACGCTCCACTAGCCAACTGCTGGAAAGGAAAAGATCAGTGGTTGCTGTGGGTATTAGGGAACAGGAAGGAACCAATAGGACAGAGTGGAATGACAAGGACAAAGCAGCAGTGAATGAAGTACTAAAGGCACTAGACATGGAAGGGGCCGAGCATAGCATTGAGAAGGTTTTCAGGCTAGGCCGGTACAACAAAGACCGAGACCGAATGATAAAGATAGTGTTTGCTAACGAGAACACAAAGGAGAGGATCCTATCAAGGAAGAGCTCCCTGAAAAACGTGGGAAAATTAAAAAATGTATTCCTCCAGCGAGACATGACAAGGGAGGAGAGAGCCGTGGCGGCAGAAGCAAGGAAGAGGCGCAGGGCGAGAGGGGAAAACCAGGAAGTCACAGCTCCCAACACAACACCCCCAGAGGCGAGGGGGGAACCCACAACCAGCTACCCAGTAACACCAGAAGGGAGGACAACCCCGCCTCCCTCCTCTGCATAGAAAACCCCCCTACCCCAAACCCTCCCTGCCCCCACTCAAAAGTTCAGCCAAATCTCCCTCCTCCCACACCCAATCCCCACCCTTCTACCCCTCCCCTCCTCCCGAGTCCTCCCTCCCCCCCTTTCCTTCCCGTCCTCCCTCCCCTTTCACCCCATACCCTCCCTGTCCCTCCCCCTTCACTGGATCCCCCGCCCCTCATTCCAGTATCCTCTGAGATCCTGTTACCCACCTCACAGGTCCTCACACCCATGGAACAGCCTCCCCCACCAGCAGAACACTCACCAAGGAGGCGATTTGAGAAGGGACAGAAGAAAGTGAGCCTCAAAGCGATGTACACTAACATAGATGGAATTACAAATAAAGCAAATGAGCTTGGAGAACTGGTACTAGAGGAAAACCCAGACATAATAGCCCTCACAGAAACAAAGATCACGAAAACAATAACAAATGCAGTGTTTCCACAGGACTATTATGTTATGCGGAAAGAGAGGGAAGGAAGAGGTGGGGGTGGTGTAGCTCTGCTGGTAAGAAAAGGCTGGGATTTTGAGGAGATGGATATTCAGGGCTGTGAAGGTTTCAGTGACTACATAGCAGGTACTGTAACAAATGGAGGGGAAAAAATTATAGTCGCAGTCATATATAATCCACCACCAAATGACAGAAGACCTAGACAGGAATATGATAGAAACAACATGGCCACCATTAACATAATAGAAAGAGCAGCTTCTGTTGCTAGCAGGAATGGATCTGGACTACTAATTATGGGAGACTTCAACCATGGGAAGATAGATTGGAAGAACAGAGACCCGCATGGAGGACCAGAAACATGGAGAGCTAAGCTGCTGGACGTGGCAACAAGAAACTTTCTAAGCCAGCATACCAAAGAGCCAACAAGAATGAGAGGAGAAGATGAACCAGCAATGCTTGATTTGATATTTACCCTAAATGAATGGGATATAAGGGAAGTTAAGATGGAAGCGCCCTTGGGAATGAGTGACCACAGTGTATTGAACTTTGAGTACCTGGTAGAGCTAGGACTTATCTCCCCCCAAAAAGAACTAGGAATCAAAAGGCTGGCATACCGAAAGGGGAATTATGAACAGATGAGAAGTTTCCTAAGTGAAATACCTTGGGACACAGACCTCAGAGACAAGTCTGTACAGGGTATGATGGACTATGTTACCCAAAAGTGTCAGGAGGCAGTAAACAGGTTCATCCCGGCCCAAAGGGAAAAATCCGAGAAGCAACGAAAGAATCCATGGTATAATAGGGCATGTATGGAAGCGAAGAAACTGAACAAAAAGGCGTGGAGGAACTTCCGGAATAACAGAACACCAGAAAGCAGGGAGAGATACCAGAGAACCAGGAATGAGTACGTCAGGGTGAGAAGAGAAGCAGAGAAAAATTTTGAAAATGATATAGCAAACAAAGCCAAGACCGAACCAAAGCTACTCCACAGTCACATCAGAAGGAAAACAACAGTGAAAGAACAGGTATTGAAACTTAGAACAGGCGAGGACAGGTATACAGAGAATGACAGAGAGGTGTGTGAGGAACTCAACAAGAGGTTCCAGGAGGTCTTCACAATAGAACAGGGTGAGGTCACTGTGCTAGGAGAAAGGGAGGTAAACCAGGCGGCCTTGGAGGAGTTCGAAATTACGAGAGAGGAGGTCAAGAGACACCTGCTGGATCTGGATGTTAGAAAGGCGGTTGGTCCAGATGGGATCTCACCATGGGTACTGAAAGAGTGTGCAGAGGCACTTTGCTTGCCACTCTCCATAGTGTATAGTAAATCACTAGAGACGGGAGACCTACCAGAAATATGGAAGACGGCGAATGTGGTCCCAATATACAAAAAGGGGGACAGACAAGAGGCACTGAACTACAGGCCAGTGTCCTTGACTTGTATACCATGCAAGGTGATGGAGAAGATCGTGAGAAAAAACCTGGTAACACATCTGGAGAGAAGGGACTTCGTGACAAATCGCCAACATGGATTCAGGGAGGGTAAATCTTGCCTTACAGGCTTGATAGAATTCTACGATCAGGTGACACAGATTAAGCAAGAAAGAGAGGGCTGGGCGGACTGCATTTTCTTGGATTGTCGGAAAGCCTTTGACACAGTACCGCATAAGAGGCTGGTACATAAGCTGGAGAGACAGGCAGGTGTAGCTGGTAAGGTGCTCCAGTGGATAAGGGAGTATCTAAGCAATAGGAAGCAGAGAGTTACGGTCAGGGGTGAGACCTCCGATTGGCGTGAAGTCACCAGTGGAGTCCCACAGGGCTCTGTACTCGGTCCTATCTTGTTTCTGATATATGTAAATGATCTCCCGGAGGGTATCGATTCATTTCTCTCAATGTTTGCGGACGATGCTAAAATTATGAGAAGGATTAAAACAGAAGAGGACTGTTTGAGGCTTCAAGAAGACCTAGACAAGCTGAAGGAATGGTCGAACAAATGGTTGTTAGAGTTTAACCCAACCAAATGTAATGTAATGAAGATAGGTGTAGGGAGCAGGAGGCCAGATACAAGGTATCATCTGGGAGAGGAAATTCTTCAGGAGTCAGAGAAGGAAAAAGACTTGGGGGTTGATATCACGCCAGACCTGTCTCCTGCAGCACATATCAAGCGGATAACATCAGCGGCATATGCCAGGCTGGCCAACATACGAACGGCATTCAGAAACTTGTGTAAAGAATCATTCAGAACTTTGTATACCACATATGTCAGGCCAATCCTGGAGTATGCAGCCCCAGCATGGAGTCCATATCTAGTCAAGGATAAGACTAAACTGGAAAAGGTTCAAAGGTTTGCCATCAGACTAGTACCCGAGCTGAGAGGTATGAGCTACGAGGAGAGACTACGGGAATTAAACCTCACTTCGCTGGAAGACAGAAGAGTTAGGGGGGACATGATCACCACATTCAAGATTCTGAAGGGGATTGATAGGGTAGATAAAGACAGTCTATTTAACACAAGGGGAACACGCACAAGGGGACACAGGTGGAAACTGAGTGCCCAAATGAGCCACAGAGATATTAGAAAGAACTTTTTTAGTGTCAGAGTGGTTGACAAATGGAATGCATTAGGGGGTGATGTGGTGGAGGCTCACTCCATACACAGTTTCAAGTGTAGATATGACAGAGCCCGATAGGCTCAGGAATCTGTACACCTGTTGATTGACGGTTGAGAGGCGGGACCAAAGAGCCAGAGCTCAACCCCCGCAAACACAACTAGGTGAGTACAACTAGGTGAGTACACACACACACACACACACACACACACACACACACACACACACAAACTGGAGGCTTACCGTCTAAACGGAGAGAGTTCGTTGGTTATAATCCTAATGGTCCCATATCGAATCTCAGTTGATGCAATAGCAAATCGACAGATATTCTTTAACCTGATTCGCCTGTTCACCGGCTCCCCTCCGACCGGGGAGCCAGTCGGCCGAGCGGACAGCACACTGGATACTGGACTTGTGATCCTGTGGTCCCGGGTTCGATTCCGGGCGCCGCCGAGAAACAATGGGCAGAGTTTCTTTCACCCAGTGCCCCTGATACCTTGCAGTAAAACAGGTACCTGGATGTTAGTTAGCTGTCGTGGGCTGCTTCCTGGGGGTGGAGGCCTGGTCGAAGACCGGACCGCGGGGACACTAAAGCCCCGAAATCATCTCAAGAAGAACCTCAAGAGATAAGCACAAATGAATCCATCAATGGATCCATCAATCTATCTACTTATATCTGTCAATCCATCTATCTATCTTCCCATAAACCAACCATTTATCATTATATACATTTATATTCCATTTATATTCCATTTATCCGTCCATCAACTCTTCTGTCTATCCATCCATCTACTCATATGTCTTTCCATCCATCAAATAGACGGATGCATCTATGCATCCGTCTATCCGTCAATGTATATATTTAGCAATCAATGTAAACATCCATCTATCTACTTATATAAATTTTCCTTTAATCCCTGTTTCACCTGCACCACTCCCCCCTGTTTCTCCCTCTGCATCCCTGTTTCACCTGCACCACTCCCCCTGTTCCCCCATCCCCATCCCTGTTTCACCTGCACCACTCCCCGTGTACCCCCATCCCCATCCCTGTTTCACCTGCACCACTCCCTCTGTTTCTCCCTCTTCATCCCTGTTTCACCTGCACCACTCCCCCCTGTTTCTCCCTCTTCATCCCTGTTTCATCTGCACCACTCTCCCTGTTCCCCCATCCCCATCCCTGTATCACCTGTACAGCACCCCCTGTTCCTCCCTGTTTCACCTGCACCACTCCCCCTGTTCCCTCTCTTCATTCCACCTCTAAATCCCGTATCCTCCCCCCACCCCCACCACCACCTTTGCACCTCTTCCTTTAACTTAAATCAGGACCAATAAACTTCTTTATGTGTTTAATTTAGGTTTTTTCTAAGTACGAAAAAGTCTTCAGCCATCTCAAGCATTATTTTACAATTAACTTTAATTAAATTGGTAGGGGGGGGGGGGAGTGATAAGAATAATTAATAATTATTCCTAAATCCTTTAGCTAAAGTCAACACTGACCAACCTATGCCCGTTCCCTACCCCAGACCATTCCCTCTACAAATACATTAATTTAGTAATAATAAGCCTTAATAATATATTAATAAATAAATTTTAAAATAAATCTGTGTATGGCTGCAGCCTCCAGCATGTGGCCTCATTACATAGACAGACATTCTCTTTATATATATATATATATATATATATATATATATATATATATATATATATATATATATATATATATATATATATATATATATATATATATATATATATATATATAAATATATATATATATCAATTTACATAAATAAATATTCACTAATATATTCCTTTAAAATTGACTCAAGCGGATTAAGGCGTCCTGTACATACCAGTTGCATTGCTCCTGGCAGTATGGGTTCGAGTCACTTCTGGCATGTGAGTTTTTAGTTGCATATAGTCCTGGGGACCATTAAGGCTTGTTCGCATGTATATATATATATATATATATATATATATATATATATATATATATATATATATATATATATATATATAATCTGTCATATTTGTAAATTAAATAATAAATATTTAATTATTAAATTTAATTTAATTTGTTTTATTAATATAATTATTTAATAATTTAATAAAATAATAATTTATTAAAAAACATTAATTTGATTACTTATTTAATAAAATTAAATAATAAATATTAAATTAAATATTGATATATACTTGTGTGTCCAGGAGGCCATCTGTGTCCCCTCAGATGGTCTCCCTTATCACAGTTTGTGTCTATGGATGTGTGTCTGTATGTGAGTGTGTATATCCCTGTGAGTGTCCGGGCGAGTGTGTGTGAGTGTCCCTG
Organism: Procambarus clarkii; assembly: GCF_040958095.1. Lineage (NCBI taxonomy): Eukaryota > Metazoa > Arthropoda > Malacostraca > Decapoda > Cambaridae > Procambarus > Procambarus clarkii. Next base: position 49,714,720 of record NC_091169.1, on the reverse strand, counting down.
TGAGTGTCCGGGTGTGTGTGTGTCCGGTTATACCTGTGGGTCCAGGAGGCCATCTGTGTCCCCTCAGATGGTCTCCCTTATCACAGTCTATGGGAGTGTGTGAGTGTGAGTGCCCCTGTGAGTGTTCGGGTGAGGGTGTGTGTGTGAGTGTCCGGGTTTATGTGAGGTTTGGTTCCAGGGAAACATCCTTCCCCCCCCCCTTCCCATATCTCCTCCCTTATTCCCACCGTGGGTTCGAATCCCAGGTGATTAGACTTGCTCTAGGTCCATGGATCCAAGGTATCCATCCGTGGGCCCAACGGACTTCACCCCTTCCCCACTTTCCAAGGGCCAGGTCAATTCCAGCTATCCAGGGAACCTGTCGAAACAGAGGCAGCTACAGGAGGGGACACACAAATATTTGTGCCCTGCAGTTACACACCCGTTCCGACAGACTCGATCGCAATCTATACAGATGAGAACACGTTCTCTTCCGACTAGACCACGCTGGAGTCGCTGTATGTCTCAAATTTGGTTCCTTTATTTATAGTTAGTATTTTTGGTGAATTAATTGATTTGTTTTAATTTTTTATTGATTTAGGTAGAACGATTTCGGGAGTTTGGGGGGAGGGGAGGGGGAGGGGGGTTGTGTGTGTAATGGATTGTCGAGATCGTGGTTGGTTAGTATGTATCTAGTTGTGTTCACCTAGTTATGCTTGCGAGGGTTGAGCTCTACTCTTTCGGCCCGCCTCTCAACTGTCAATCAATCAATTATTACTAACTAATAAAAAACATTCCACACACACACACCCAGGAAGCAGCCCGTAACAGCTGTCTAACGCCCAGGTACATATTTACTGCTAGGTAACAGGGGCATCAGAATGATAGAAACTCTGCTGATTTCCGTTTGTTCCATCACCGTGGGATCGAATGAGCTACGATTACGAGTCGAGAGCCACGTCCACTCAGCTATAAAGCTCCGTTGTTTGTGAATTGGTGCAAAAGATAATTTGGGAGAGGTTAAGGGAAAGGAATGATGTTTGGTGGCTTTGAAAGCTTTGGATGGGAGGGGGGTTGGCAGTTATGAATTAAAATTGTTAATTATTTAAGATAGGATATATATGCAAAAGACGTTGCGAGATATAGTAAGAAAAGTGTTTCTGACTGAGGTTAGGTACTGTGTGATTGACTTGTATGTTAGGAAAAAGAACCTTTATTAAAAACATAGATGATCTTTTGAAAGATTTCTCAGCAAATAGTTGCAAATTATTGTGTGAAAAGCCTATGGTTCCCCCTTCCCTACACAAACACACGTGAGCACAATTAGTCCACGGGATTCAGAGAGAGTGAGAGTGAACAGCGAAATAGTAACCAAAAATGTGACAATGAGGGGAAACTATGTCATTCAAACGTTAACCATATAAATTACAGTTACACTAACCGAGCGTCCACATACATATTCCAATCAATTTACATAAATAAACATTCACTAATATATTCCTTTAAAATGGACACACGCAGATAGTTGCAGTACACATGTCAGTTCAATTACTGGTACACATAAACTCTCATAGCTGGACGTGTCTGTCCATCTTGACAATAGTAGACATGTAACAAAAAATGTGACAATAATGGGAAACTATGTCATTCAACCGTATAAATGTTAACCATATAAATTAAAGTAACACTAATCGCGCGCACACGTACATATGTCAATCAATTTACATAAATACACATTCACTAATGTGTACCTTTAAAATGGACACATACAGATAATTACCGTACACATGTCAGTTCAATTACAGGTACACATACACACACATAGCTTCACGTGTCTGTCGGTCTTGACAATAGTTCACATGGATACGCACACAAAACAGTCCATTATCAATTAATGTGTGTGTGTGTGTGTATTTATTTTCTCCTTGTATTTACTATATGTATCTGCAGAATCGAGTTATTAGCTCTTGGACCCCGCCTATCAAATATATGTATTTTTCCATTTTTTTATATCTACTACATCTATTTCTCTCTAACACACACACACACACACACACACACACACACACACACACACACACACACACACACACACACACACACACACAAACTGGAGGCTTACCGTCTAAACGGAGAGAGTTCGTTGGTCATAATCCTAATGGTCCCATATCGAATCTCAGTTGATGCAATAGCAAATCGACAGATATTCTTTAACCTGATTCGCCTGTTCACCGGCTCCCCTCCGACCGGGGAGCCAGTCGGCCGAGCGGACAGCACACTGGACACTGGACTTGTGATCCTGTGGTCCCGGGTTCGATTCCGGGCGCCGCCGAGAAACAATGGGCAGAGTTTCTTTCACCCTGTGCCCCTGATACCTTGCAGTAAAACAGGTACCTGGGTGTTAGTTAGCTGTCACGGGCTGCTTCCTGGGGGTGGAGGTTTGGTCGAGGACCGGACCGCGGGGACACTAAAGCCCCGAAATCATCTCAAGAAGAACCTCAAGAGATAAGCACAAATGAATCCATCAATGGATCCATCTATCTATCTACTTATATCTGTCAATCCATCAATCTATCTTCCCATAAACCAACCATTTATCATTATATACATTTATATTCCATTTATCCGTCCGTCAACTCTTCTGTCTATCCATCCATCTACTCATATGTCTTTCCATATATCAGATAGACGGATGCATCTATGCATCCGTCTATCCGTCAATGTATATATTTAGCAATCAATGTAAACATCCATCTATCTACTTATATAAATTTTCCTTTAATCCCTGTTTCACCTGCACCACTCCCCCCTGTTTCTCCCTCTGCATCCCTGTTTCACCTGCACCACTCCCCCTGTTCCCCCATCCCCATCCCTGTTTCACCTGCACCACTCCCCCTGATCCCCCATCCCCATCCCTGTTTCACCTGCATCACTCCCCCTGTTCCCCCCTCCCCATCCCTGTTTCACCTGCACCACTCCCCCTGTTCCCCCATCCCCATCCCTGTTTCACCTGCACCACTCCCTCTGTTTCTCCCTCTTCATCCCTGTTTCACCTGCACCACTCCCCCCTGTTTCTCCCTCTTCATCCCTGTTTCATCTGCACCACTCCCCCTGTTCCCCCATCCCCATCCCTGTATCACCTGTACAGCACCCCCTGTTCCTCCCTGTTTCACCTGCACCACTCCCCCTGTTCCCTCTCTTCATTCCACCTCTAAATCCCGTATCCTCCCCCCCCACCCCCACCACCACCTTTGCACCTCTTCCTTTAACTTAAATCAGGACCAATAAACTTCTTTATGTGTTTAATTTAGGTTTTTTCTAAGTACGAAAAAGTCTTCAGCCATCTCAAGCATTATTTTACAATTAACTTTAATTAAATTGGTAGGGGGGGGGGGGGGAGTGATAAGAATAATTAATAATTATTCCTAAATCCTTTAGCTAAAGTCAACACTGACCAACCTATGCCCGTTCCCTACCCCAGACCATTCCCTCTACAAAAACATTAATTTAGTAATAATAAGCCTTAATAATATATTAATAAATAAATTTTAAAATAAATATGTGTATTGCTGCAGCCTCCAGCATGTGGCCTCATTACATAGACAGACATTCTCTTTGAATATATATATATATATATATATATATATATATATATATATATATATATATATATATATATATATATATAAATATATATATATCAATTTACATAAATAAATATTCACTAATATATTCCTTTAAAATTGACACAAGCGGATTAAGGCGTCCTGTACATACCAGTTGCATTGCTCCTGGCAGTATAGGTTCGAGTCACTTCTGGCATGTGAGTTTTCAGTTGCATATAGTCCTGGGGACCATTAAGGCTTGTTCGCATGTATATATATATATATATATATATATATATATATATATATATATATATATATATATATATATATATATATATATATATATATATATATATATATATATATATATATATATATATATATATATATATATATATATAAATATATATATATCAATTTACATAAATAAATATTCACTAATATATTCCTTTAAAATTGACACAAGCGGATTAAGGCGTCCTGTACATACCAGTTGCATTGCTCCTGGCAGTATGTGTTCGAGTCACTTCTGGCATGTGAGTTTTCAGTTGCATATAGTCCTGGGGACCATTAAGCCTTGTTCGCATGTATATATATATATATATATATATATATATATATATATATATATATATATATATATATATATATATATATATATTTAAAAAACTGTCATATTTGTAAATTAAATAATAAATATTTAATTATTAAATTTAATTTAATTTGTTTTATTAATATAATTATTTAATAATTTAATAAAAAATAATTTATTAAAAAACTTTAATTTGATTACTTTTTTAATAAAATTAAATAATAAATATTAAATTAAATATTGATATATACTTGTGTGTCCAGGAGGCCATCTGTGTCCCCTCAGATGGTCTCCCTTATCACAATTTGTGTCTATGGATGTGTGTCTGTGTGTGAGTGTTTTATATCCCTGTGAGTGTCCGGGCGAGTGTGTGTGAGTGTCCCTGTGAGTGTCCGGGTGTGTGTGTGTCCGGTTATACCTGTGGGTCCAGGAGGCCATCTGTGTCCCCTCAGATGGTCTCCCTTATCACAGTCTATGGGAGTGTGTGAGTGTGAGTGCCCCTGTGAGTGTTCGGGTGAGGGTGTGTGTGTGTGAGTGTCCGGGTTTATGTGAAGTTTGGTTCCAGGGAAACATCCTTCCCCCCCCCCCCCCCCTTCCCATATCTCCTCCCTAATTCCCACCGTGGGTTCGAATCCCAGGTGATTAGACCTGCTCTAGGTCCATGGATCCAAGGTATCCATCCGTGGGCCCAACGGATTTCACCCCTTCCCCACTTTCCAAGGGCCAGGTCAATTCCAGCTATCCAGGGAACCTGTCGAAACAGAGGCAGCTACAGGAGGGGACACACAAATATTTGTGCCCTGCAGTTACACACCCGTTCCGACAGACTCGATCGCAATCTATCCAGATGAGAACACGTTCTCATCCGACTAGACCACGCTGGAGTCGCTGTATGTCTCAAATTTGGTTCCTTTATTTATAGTTAGTATTTTTGGTGAATTAATTTATTTGTTTTAATTTTTTATTGATTTAGGTAGAACGATTTCGGGAGTTTGGGGGGAGGGGAGGGGGAGGGGGGGTTGTGTGTGTAATGGATTGTCGAGATCGTGGTTAGTTAGTATTTATCTAGTTGTGTTCACCTAGTTATGCTTGCGAGGGTTGAGCTCTACTCTTTCGGCCCGCCTCTCAACTGTCAATCAATCAATTATTACTAACTAATAAAAAACATTCCACACACACACCCAGGAAGCAGCCCGTAACAGCTGTCTAACGCCCAGGTACATATTTACTGCTAGGTAACAGGGGCATCAGAATGATAGAAACTCTGCTGATTTCCGTTTGTTCCATCACCGTGGGATCGAATGAGCTACGATTACGAGTCGAGAGCGACGTCCACTCAGCTATAAAGCCCCCTTGTTTGTGAATTGGCGCAAAAGATAATTTGGGAGAGGTTAAGGGAAAGGAATGATGTTTGGTGGCTTTGAAAGCTTTGGATGGGAGGGGGGTTGGCAGTTATGAATTAAAATTGTTAATTATTTAAGATAGGATATATATGCAAAAGACGTTGCGAGATATAGTAAGAAAAGTGTTTCTGACTGAGGTTAGGTACTGTGTGATTGACTTGTATGTTAGGAAAAGAACCTTTATTAAAAACATAGATGATCTTTTGAAAGATTTCTCAGCAAATAGTTGCAAATTATTGTGTGAAAAGCCTATGGTTCCCCCTTCCCTACACAAACACACGTGAGCACAATTAGTCCACGGGATTCAGAGAGAGTGAGAGTGAACAGCGAAATAGTAACCAAAAATGTGACAATGAGGGGAAACTATGTCATTCAAACGTTAACCATATAAATTACAGTTACACTAACCGAGCGTCCACATACATATTCCAATCAATTTACATAAATAAACATTCACTAATATATTCCTTTAAAATGGACACACGCAGATAGTTGCAGTACACATGTCAGTTCAATTACTGGTACACATAAACTCTCATAGCTGGACGTGTCTGTCCATCTTGACAATAGTAGACATGTAACAAAAAATGTGACAATAATGGGAAACTATGTCATTCAACCGTATAAATGTTAACCATATAAATTAAAGTAACACTAATCGCGCGCACACGTACATATGTCAATCAATTTACATAAATACACATTCACTAATGTGTACCTTTAAAATGGACACATACAGATAATTACCGTACACATGTCAGTTCAATTACAGGTACACATACACACACATAGCTTCACGTGTCTGTCGGTCTTGACAATAGTTCACATGGATACGCACACAAAACAGTCCATTATCAATTAATGTGTGTGTGTGTGTGTATTTATTTTCTCCTTGTATTTACTATATGTATCTGCAGAATCGAGTTATTAGCTCTTGGACCCCGCCTATCAAATATATGTATTTTTCCATTTTTTTATATCTACTACATCTATTTCTCTCTAACACACACACACACACACACACACACACACACACACACACACACACACACACACACACACACACACACAAACTGGAGGCTTACCGTCTAAACGGAGAGAGTTCGTTGGTCATAATCCTAATGGTCCCATATCGAATCTCAGTTGATGCAATAGCAAATCGACAGATATTCTTTAACCTGATTCGCCTGTTCACCGGCTCCCCTCCGACCGGGGAGCCAGTCGGCCGAGCGGACAGCACACTGGACACTGGACTTGTGATCCTGTGGTCCCGGGTTCGATTCCGGGCGCCGCCGAGAAACAATGGGCAGAGTTTCTTTCACCCTGTGCCCCTGATACCTTGCAGTAAAACAGGTACCTGGGTGTTAGTTAGCTGTCACGGGCTGCTTCCTGGGGGTGGAGGTTTGGTCGAGGACCGGACCGCGGGGACACTAAAGCCCCGAAATCATCTCAAGAAGAACCTCAAGAGATAAGCACAAATGAATCCATCAATGGATCCATCTATCTATCTACTTATATCTGTCAATCCATCAATCTATCTTCCCATAAACCAACCATTTATCATTATATACATTTATATTCCATTTATCCGTCCGTCAACTCTTCTGTCTATCCATCCATCTACTCATATGTCTTTCCATATATCAGATAGACGGATGCATCTATGCATCCGTCTATCCGTCAATGTATATATTTAGCAATCAATGTAAACATCCATCTATCTACTTATATAAATTTTCCTTTAATCCCTGTTTCACCTGCACCACTCCCCCCTGTTTCTCCCTCTGCATCCCTGTTTCACCTGCACCACTCCCCCTGTTCCCCCATCCCCATCCCTGTTTCACCTGCACCACTCCCCCTGATCCCCCATCCCCATCCCTGTTTCACCTGCATCACTCCCCCTGTTCCCCCATCCCCATCCCTGTTTCACCTGCACCACTCCCCCTGTTCCCCCATCCCCATCCCTGTTTCACCTGCACCACTCCCTCTGTTTCTCCCTCTTCATCCCTGTTTCACCTGCACCACTCCCCCCTGTTTCTCCCTCTTCATCCCTGTTTCATCTGCACCACTCCCCCTGTTCCCCCATCCCCATCCCTGTATCACCTGTACAGCACCCCCTGTTCCTCCCTGTTTCACCTGCACCACTCCCCCTGTTCCCTCTCTTCATTCCACCTCTAAATCCCGTATCCTCCCCCCCCACCCCCACCACCACCTTTGCACCTCTTCCTTTAACTTAAATCAGGACCAATAAACTTCTTTATGTGTTTAATTTAGGTTTTTTCTAAGTACGAAAAAGTCTTCAGCCATCTCAAGCATTATTTTACAATTAACTTTAATTAAATTGGTAGGGGGGGGGGGGGGAGTGATAAGAATAATTAATAATTATTCCTAAATCCTTTAGCTAAAGTCAACACTGACCAACCTATGCCCGTTCCCTACCCCAGACCATTCCCTCTACAAAAACATTAATTTAGTAATAATAAGCCTTAATAATATATTAATAAATAAATTTTAAAATAAATATGTGTATTGCTGCAGCCTCCAGCATGTGGCCTCATTACATAGACAGACATTCTCTTTGAATATATATATATATATATATATATATATATATATATATATATATATATATATATATATATATATATATATATAAATATATATATATCAATTTACATAAATAAATATTCACTAATATATTCCTTTAAAATTGACACAAGCGGATTAAGGCGTCCTGTACATACCAGTTGCATTGCTCCTGGCAGTATAGGTTCGAGTCACTTCTGGCATGTGAGTTTTCAGTTGCATATAGTCCTGGGGACCATTAAGGCTTGTTCGCATGTATATATATATATATATATATATATATATATATATATATATATATATATATATATATATATATATATATATATATATATATATATATATATATATATATATATATATATATATAAATATATATATATCAATTTACATAAATAAATATTCACTAATATATTCCTTTAAAATTGACACAAGCGGATTAAGGCGTCCTGTACATACCAGTTGCATTGCTCCTGGCAGTATGTGTTCGAGTCACTTCTGGCATGTGAGTTTTCAGTTGCATATAGTCCTGGGGACCATTAAGCCTTGTTCGCATGTATATATATATATATATATATATATATATATATATATATATATATATATATATATATATATATATATATATATTTAAAAAACTGTCATATTTGTAAATTAAATAATAAATATTTAATTATTAAATTTAATTTAATTTGTTTTATTAATATAATTATTTAATAATTTAATAAAAAATAATTTATTAAAAAACTTTAATTTGATTACTTTTTTAATAAAATTAAATAATAAATATTAAATTAAATATTGATATATACTTGTGTGTCCAGGAGGCCATCTGTGTCCCCTCAGATGGTCTCCCTTATCACAATTTGTGTCTATGGATGTGTGTCTGTGTGTGAGTGTTTTATATCCCTGTGAGTGTCCGGGCGAGTGTGTGTGAGTGTCCCTGTGAGTGTCCGGGTGTGTGTGTGTCCGGTTATACCTGTGGGTCCAGGAGGCCATCTGTGTCCCCTCAGATGGTCTCCCTTATCACAGTCTATGGGAGTGTGTGAGTGTGAGTGCCCCTGTGAGTGTTCGGGTGAGGGTGTGTGTGTGTGAGTGTCCGGGTTTATGTGAAGTTTGGTTCCAGGGAAACATCCTTCCCCCCCCCCCCCCTTCCCATATCTCCTCCCTAATTCCCACCGTGGGTTCGAATCCCAGGTGATTAGACCTGCTCTAGGTCCATGAATCCAAGGTATCCATCCGTGGGCCCAACGGATTTCACCCCTTCCCCACTTTCCAAGGGCCAGGTCAATTCCAGCTATCCAGGGAACCTGTCGAAACAGAGGCAGCTACAGGAGGGGACACACAAATATTTGTGCCCTGCAGTTACACACCCGTTCCGACAGACTCGATCGCAATCTATCCAGATGAGAACACGTTCTCATCCGACTAGACCACGCTGGAGTCGCTGTATGTCTCAAATTTGGTTCCTTTATTTATAGTTAGTATTTTTGGTGAATTAATTTATTTGTTTTAATTTTTTATTGATTTAGGTAGAACGATTTCGGGAGTTTGGGGGGAGGGGAGGGGGAGGGGGGGTTGTGTGTGTAATGGATTGTCGAGATCGTGGTTAGTTAGTATTTATCTAGTTGTGTTCACCTAGTTATGCTTGCGAGGGTTGAGCTCTACTCTTTCGGCCCGCCTCTCAACTGTCAATCAATCAATTATTACTAACTAATAAAAAACATTCCACACACACACCCAGGAAGCAGCCCGTAACAGCTGTCTAACGCCCAGGTACATATTTACTGCTAGGTAACAGGGGCATCAGAATGATAGAAACTCTGCTGATTTCCGTTTGTTCCATCACCGTGGGATCGAATGAGCTACGATTACGAGTCGAGAGCGACGTCCACTCAGCTATAAAGCCCCCTTGTTTGTGAATTGGCGCAAAAGATAATTTGGGAGAGGTTAAGGGAAAGGAATGATGTTTGGTGGCTTTGAAAGCTTTGGATGGGAGGGGGGTTGGCAGTTATGAATTAAAATTGTTAATTATTTAAGATAGGATATATATGCAAAAGACGTTGCGAGATATAGTAAGAAAAGTGTTTCTGACTGAGGTTAGGTACTGTGTGATTGACTTGTATGTTTGGAAAAGAACCTTTATTAAAAACATAGATGATCTTTTGAAAGATTTCTCAGCAAATAGTTGCAAATTATTGTGTGAAAAGCCTATGGTTCCCCCTTCCCTACACAAACACACGTGAGCACAATTAGTCCACGGGATTCAGAGAGAGTGAGAGTGAACAGCGAAATAGTAACCAAAAATGTGACAATGAGGGGAAACTATGTCATTCAAACGTTAACCATATAAATTACAGTTACACTAACCGAGCGTCCACATACATATTCCAATCAATTTACATAAATAAACATTCACTAATATATTCCTTTAAAATGGACACACGCAGATAGTTGCAGTACACATGTCAGTTCAATTACTGGTACACATAAACTCTCATAGCTGGACGTGTCTGTCCATCTTGACAATAGTAGACATGTAACAAAAAATGTGACAATAATGGGAAACTATGTCATTCAACCGTATAAATGTTAACCATATAAATTAAAGTAACACTAATCGCGCGCACACGTACATATGTCAATCAATTTACATAAATACACATTCACTAATGTGTACCTTTAAAATGGACACATACAGATAATTACCGTACACATGTCAGTTCAATTACAGGTACACATACACACACATAGCTTCACGTGTCTGTCGGTCTTGACAATAGTTCACATGGATACGCACACAAAACAGTCCATTATCAATTAATGTGTGTGTGTGTGTGTATTTATTTTCTCCTTGTATTTACTATATGTATCTGCAGAATCGAGTTATTAGCTCTTGGACCCCGCCTATCAAATATATGTATTTTTCCATTTTTTTATATCTACTACATCTATTTCTCTCTAACACACACACACACACACACACACACACACACACACACACACACACACACACACACACACACACACACACAAACTGGAGGCTTACCGTCTAAACGGAGAGAGTTCGTTGGTCATAATCCTAATGGTCCCATATCGAATCTCAGTTGATGCAATAGCAAATCGACAGATATTCTTTAACCTGATTCGCCTGTTCACCGGCTCCCCTCCGACCGGGGAGCCAGTCGGCCGAGCGGACAGCACACTGGACACTGGACTTGTGATCCTGTGGTCCCGGGTTCGATTCCGGGCGCCGCCGAGAAACAATGGGCAGAGTTTCTTTCACCCTGTGCCCCTGATACCTTGCAGTAAAACAGGTACCTGGGTGTTAGTTAGCTGTCACGGGCTGCTTCCTGGGGGTGGAGGTTTGGTCGAGGACCGGACCGCGGGGACACTAAAGCCCCGAAATCATCTCAAGAAGAACCTCAAGAGATAAGCACAAATGAATCCATCAATGGATCCATCTATCTATCTACTTATATCTGTCAATCCATCAATCTATCTTCCCATAAACCAACCATTTATCATTATATACATTTATATTCCATTTATCCGTCCGTCAACTCTTCTGTCTATCCATCCATCTACTCATATGTCTTTCCATATATCAGATAGACGGATGCATCTATGCATCCGTCTATCCGTCAATGTATATATTTAGCAATCAATGTAAACATCCATCTATCTACTTATATAAATTTTCCTTTAATCCCTGTTTCACCTGCACCACTCCCCCCTGTTTCTCCCTCTGCATCCCTGTTTCACCTGCACCACTCCCCCTGTTCCCCCATCCCCATCCCTGTTTCACCTGCACCACTCCCCCTGATCCCCCATCCCCATCCCTGTTTCACCTGCATCACTCCCCCTGTTCCCCCATCCCCATCCCTGTTTCACCTGCACCACTCCCCCTGTTCCCCCATCCCCATCCCTGTTTCACCTGCACCACTCCCTCTGTTTCTCCCTCTTCATCCCTGTTTCACCTGCACCACTCCCCCCTGTTTCTCCCTCTTCATCCCTGTTTCATCTGCACCACTCCCCCTGTTCCCCCATCCCCATCCCTGTATCACCTGTACAGCACCCCCTGTTCCTCCCTGTTTCACCTGCACCACTCCCCCTGTTCCCTCTCTTCATTCCACCTCTAAATCCCGTATCCTCCCCCCCCACCCCCACCACCACCTTTGCACCTCTTCCTTTAACTTAAATCAGGACCAATAAACTTCTTTATGTGTTTAATTTAGGTTTTTTCTAAGTACGAAAAAGTCTTCAGCCATCTCAAGCATTATTTTACAATTAACTTTAATTAAATTGGTAGGGGGGGGGGGGGAGTGATAAGAATAATTAATAATTATTCCTAAATCCTTTAGCTAAAGTCAACACTGACCAACCTATGCCCGTTCCCTACCCCAGACCATTCCCTCTACAAAAACATTAATTTAGTAATAATAAGCCTTAATAATATATTAATAAATAAATTTTAAAATAAATATGTGTATTGCTGCAGCCTCCAGCATGTGGCCTCATTACATAGACAGACATTCTCTTTGAATATATATATATATATATATATATATATATATATATATATATATATATATATATATATATATATATATATATAAATATATATATATCAATTTACATAAATAAATATTCACTAATATATTCCTTTAAAATTGACACAAGCGGATTAAGGCGTCCTGTACATACCAGTTGCATTGCTCCTGGCAGTATAGGTTCGAGTCACTTCTGGCATGTGAGTTTTCAGTTGCATATAGTCCTGGGGACCATTAAGGCTTGTTCGCATGTATATATATATATATATATATATATATATATATATATATATATATATATATATATATATATATATATATATATATATATATATATATATATATATATATATAAATATATATATATCAATTTACATAAATAAATATTCACTAATATATTCCTTTAAAATTGACACAAGCGGATTAAGGCGTCCTGTACATACCAGTTGCATTGCTCCTGGCAGTATGTGTTCGAGTCACTTCTGGCATGTGAGTTTTCAGTTGCATATAGTCCTGGGGACCATTAAGCCTTGTTCGCATGTATATATATATATATATATATATATATATATATATATATATATATATATATATATATATATATTTAAAAAACTGTCATATTTGTAAATTAAATAATAAATATTTAATTATTAAATTTAATTTAATTTGTTTTATTAATATAATTATTTAATAATTTAATAAAAAATAATTTATTAAAAAACTTTAATTTGATTACTTTTTTAATAAAATTAAATAATAAATATTAAATTAAATATTGATATATACTTGTGTGTCCAGGAGGCCATCTGTGTCCCCTCAGATGGTCTCCCTTATCACAATTTGTGTCTATGGATGTGTGTCTGTGTGTGAGTGTTTTATATCCCTGTGAGTGTCCGGGCGAGTGTGTGTGAGTGTCCCTGTGAGTGTCCGGGTGTGTGTGTGTCCGGTTATACCTGTGGGTCCAGGAGGCCATCTGTGTCCCCTCAGATGGTCTCCCTTATCACAGTCTATGGGAGTGTGTGAGTGTGAGTGCCCCTGTGAGTGTTCGGGTGAGGGTGTGTGTGTGTGAGTGTCCGGGTTTATGTGAAGTTTGGTTCCAGGGAAACATCCTTCCCCCCCCCCCCCTTCCCATATCTCCTCCCTAATTCCCACCGTGGGTTCGAATCCCAGGTGATTAGACCTGCTCTAGGTCCATGAATCCAAGGTATCCATCCGTGGGCCCAACGGATTTCACCCCTTCCCCACTTTCCAAGGGCCAGGTCAATTCCAGCTATCCAGGGAACCTGTCGAAACAGAGGCAGCTACAGGAGGGGACACACAAATATTTGTGCCCTGCAGTTACACACCCGTTCCGACAGACTCGATCGCAATCTATCCAGATGAGAACACGTTCTCATCCGACTAGACCACGCTGGAGTCGCTGTATGTCTCAAATTTGGTTCCTTTATTTATAGTTAGTATTTTTGGTGAATTAATTTATTTGTTTTAATTTTTTATTGATTTAGGTAGAACGATTTCGGGAGTTTGGGGGGAGGGGAGGGGGAGGGGGGGTTGTGTGTGTAATGGATTGTCGAGATCGTGGTTAGTTAGTATTTATCTAGTTGTGTTCACCTAGTTATGCTTGCGAGGGTTGAGCTCTACTCTTTCGGCCCGCCTCTCAACTGTCAATCAATCAATTATTACTAACTAATAAAAAACATTCCACACACACACCCAGGAAGCAGCCCGTAACAGCTGTCTAACGCCCAGGTACATATTTACTGCTAGGTAACAGGGGCATCAGAATGATAGAAACTCTGCTGATTTCCGTTTGTTCCATCACCGTGGGATCGAATGAGCTACGATTACGAGTCGAGAGCGACGTCCACTCAGCTATAAAGCCCCCTTGTTTGTGAATTGGCGCAAAAGATAATTTGGGAGAGGTTAAGGGAAAGGAATGATGTTTGGTGGCTTTGAAAGCTTTGGATGGGAGGGGGGTTGGCAGTTATGAATTAAAATTGTTAATTATTTAAGATAGGATATATATGCAAAAGACGTTGCGAGATATAGTAAGAAAAGTGTTTCTGACTGAGGTTAGGTACTGTGTGATTGACTTGTATGTTAGGAAAAGAACCTTTATTAAAAACATAGATGATCTTTTGAAAGATTTCTCAGCAAATAGTTGCAAATTATTGTGTGAAAAGCCTATGGTTCCCCCTTCCCTACACAAACACACGTGAGCACAATTAGTCCACGGGATTCAGAGAGAGTGAGAGTGAACAGCGAAATAGTAACCAAAAATGTGACAATGAGGGGAAACTATGTCATTCAAACGTTAACCATATAAATTACAGTTACACTAACCGAGCGTCCACATACATATTCCAATCAATTTACATAAATAAACATTCACTAATATATTCCTTTAAAATGGACACACGCAGATAGTTGCAGTACACATGTCAGTTCAATTACTGGTACACATAAACTCTCATAGCTGGACGTGTCTGTCCATCTTGACAATAGTAGACATGTAACAAAAAATGTGACAATAATGGGAAACTATGTCATTCAACCGTATAAATGTTAACCATATAAATTAAAGTAACACTAATCGCGCGCACACGTACATATGTCAATCAATTTACATAAATACACATTCACTAATGTGTACCTTTAAAATGGACACATACAGATAATTACCGTACACATGTCAGTTCAATTACAGGTACACATACACACACATAGCTTCACGTGTCTGTCGGTCTTGACAATAGTTCACATGGATACGCACACAAAACAGTCCATTATCAATTAATGTGTGTGTGTGTGTGTATTTATTTTCTCCTTGTATTTACTATATGTATCTGCAGAATCGAGTTATTAGCTCTTGGACCCCGCCTATCAAATATATGTATTTTTCCATTTTTTTATATCTACTACATCTATTTCTCTCTAACACACACACACACACACACACACACACACACACACACACACACACACACACACACACACACACACACATAGAAACAGAAAAATACGAATTGCACGAGATATTGAGGTGTATTGGAGCAGAGATGGCAGAACGCGAGGTGGATATCAATCGACGGGTTGGACCTTACAATTGTACCAAGAAGAGACCTGTTCTGGTGCAATTCTCCAATGAGGAGGCAGTGGAGTACATAATGAGGAGCAAGCATTTACTCAGAGGAAGTGAAACCCATTACAATGTGTTTATAGAGAGGTTTATGACGAAAGATGAGCAAACAGCCCACAAAAATAGATGGCAACAACGACAACGTACTAGCCTCCCAGGTAATCTCACCTCCCAGGTCACATCCCAGGTCACCTCCCAGGTCACCTCCCAGGTCACCTCCCAGGTCACCTCCCAGGTCGCATCCTCCCCAACTCAGCCCTCCTATACATCCCCCCTGCCTCAGCCTCCCAAAACCCCCCTGTCCCTTCCACATTTGCACCTCCACAACGATTCCCCTGCCCCTGCTACATCACACTTGTCAGCGACCCCAGTGGGTCAAGCCATGCCCTCCCCAAACCCACCTTCCCATCCCCCCTCCCCAAATACCCCTTCCCACTCCCCTGCCCCTTCTACCCCATTGACTTCAATTCCATCTACTCCATCCCAGCTTCCACTGCACCCCTCTTCCACTCACCCCCAAACCCCACCCAACCCTCACCCCTCCTATGCACCTCCAGCCCACATTTAACCCCCTCACCTTGTGACCCCCTAACACCTTCCCCCATCTCCCTCTTCCCCTCTTCTACCCCAAAACCCCCACCTACCCCCGATTCCCCCCTATCTAATATACCCTCTCTTCCACTCCCAGCACCCATGCTCCATTCTCATCTCACCTCAGTATCCCTCTTCCCCCCAACCTCTCAACCTCTATCTGACTCTCAGTCTCACTCTATTTCTCAACCCCCCTATGCTATTCAGACCCATTATGCCCTTCCTACCCCCCTAGATGCCCAGACCCCATTTGCCTACCAGGCACTCCCAGGCACCCCCCTAGCACCCCCCCACTCGCCCCCACAGCCCCCACTTGCCCCCCAGACACCCCCCAGTTCCCCCCAGACCCCTGGTGAAAGGGGGAACTCTGACACCCGAGTTTCCAAGAAGAGTCTCAAGGTTTGGTACACCAATGCTGATGGGGTAGCCAATAAAGCAGAAGAGATAAAAGAAAGAGTTAGTGAGGCAGACCCAGACATAGTGGCAATAGTGGAAACTAAAATAAATGGCATGATCTCGGATGCAATCTTTCCAGAGGGGTACCAGGTGATAAGAAAAGAAAGGACACAGAGACAGGGAGGTGGAGTGGCACTACTAATAAAGCGGAAATGGAAGTTTGATGAGCTGGAAAATCCGGGTACCAATGAAAGCACAAGCTTCATACATGGAACCCTGACAGTGGATGGGAAGAAGATTGTAATCTTGATACTCTACAATCCCCCACCAAACAGTAGAAGGCCCAGGCAGGAGTACGAGGACAGCAACAAGACATGTATGGATGAACTGCAGAGGGCAGCAACTTTAGCGCATAGAATGAGAGCGAAGCTGCTGGTCATGGGGGACCTAAATCACGGAGAGATAGATTGGGAAACGAGGAATCCCCATGGCGGGGAGGAGACCTGGGGAGCGAAGCTGGTAGACGTTATTGACAGGAATTTCCTAACACAGCATGTGAAAGAAGATACTAGGGAAAGAGGAGGGGATACGCCCAGCCTATTAGATCTCATTATCACTCAGAATGTAGAAGACATCGAGCAGTTGGAACATGAAATACCACTAGGAGCTAGTGACCATTGTGTCCTAGCCTTTGACTACATGATGGAGCTTAAAATTGTGACCAAAGGACAAGAGGTCCGGGAAAGGAGACTTGATTACAGAAAAGGGGACTACAGAGGGATAAGGGACTACCTGGGAGAAGTGCAGTGGGAGGAAGAACTTAGAGGAAAAACAGTGCAAGGTATGATGACCCAAGTCATATTGAAATGCAAGGAGGCTGAAGATAGATTTATTCCAACAATAAAGAAAAAAAGCAGGAGGGAATATAATAACCCATGGTTTAATAGACAGTGTCAGGAAGCAAAGGTGAGAAGCAGGAGGGAGTGGAGGAAGTACAGAAGACAAAGGACAGAGGACAACAGGATTAGAGGTAACATAGCTAGGAATGATTACATTAACATAAGACGAGTGTCGGAAAGAAATTATGAGAACGATATTGCAGTCAAAGCGAAAAAGCAACCAAAATTACTACATAGCCATATAAGAAGGAAGATGTCGGTAAATGACCAAGTGACAAGACTGAGGAAAACAGAAGGGGCATATACAGAAAGCGACAAGGAAATCTGCGAGGTACTGAATGCAAAATTCCATGGAGTGTTCACTACCGAGCCTGAGCAGCTCCCATTGTTAGAAGAGATTACCCAAGATGAAAGACTATCAGATATAGAGGTGACAGCAGAGGATGTAATGAAACAGTTGACAACACTGGATGCAAATAAAGCTGTTGGACCAGACAAAGTATCACCGTGGATACTTAAAGAGGCAGCGCAGGCTCTCAGCGTGCCTCTGGCAATGATCTTCAATGAGTCACTTATGTCGGGAGAATTGCCCAGTTGCTGGAAGGAGGCAAATGTCGTACCGATTTTCAAAAAGGGGGATAGGGAGGAGGCACTTAACTACAGACCCGTATCACTGACAAGCATCCCCTGCAAAATACTTGAAAGAATAATTAGGCTAAGACTTGTTGAGCACCTGGAGAGCATTGGGTTTGTAAACAAGCACCAACATGGGTTCTGGACAGGGAAATCATGCCTAACAAACCTTTTAGAATTCTATGATAAAGTAACAAGGATAAGGCAGGACAGAGAAGGCTGGGCAGACTGCATATTTCTTGACTGCCAAAAGGCCTTTGATACGGTACCGCACATGAGACTGCTATACAAACTTGAGAGGCAGGCAGGAGTAAGCGGAAAGGCCCTAGTATGGGTGAAGAACTACCTAACAGGAAGGAGCCAGAGGGTAATGGTAAGGGGCGAAAAGTCTGACTGGCGAACAGTAACAAGTGGAGTACCTCAAGGATCGGTGCTGGGACCAATCCTCTTTCTAATTTACGTAAATGATATGTTTACAGGAGTGGAATCATACATGTCAATGTTTGCAGATGACGCAAAGTTAATGAGAAGAGTTGTGACAGACGAGGATTGTAGGATCCTCCAAGAGGACTTACACAGGCTGCAGAGATGGTCAGAGAAATGGCTACTGGAGTTTAACACCAGTAAATGTAAAGTTATGGAAATGGGATCAGGTGACAGGAGACCAAAGGGACAGTACACAATGAAGGGGAACAGCCTACCTGTAACGATTCGAGAAAGAGACCTGGGAGTGGATGTGACACCCAATCTAACTCCTGAGGCACATATAAATAGGATAACGACAGCAGCGTACTCTACACTGGCGAAAATTAGAACTTCATTCAGAAACCTAAATGAGGAAGCTTTTAGGGCGCTTTACACTGCCTACGTGAGACCCGTCTTAGAGTATGCCGCGCCATCATGGAGCCCCCACCTGAAGAAACACATAAAGAAACTGGAGAAGGTTCAGAGGTTTGCGACGAGGCTTGTCCCAGAGCTACGAGGGATGGGATATGAAGAGCGGCTGAAGGAACTGAACCTTACGACACTAGAGAAAAGAAGGGAGAGAGGAGATATGATAGGGACATATAAAATACTCAGGGGAATTGACAAAGTGGAAATAGATCAAATGTTCACACGTAATAATAACAGAACGAGGGGACATGGGTGGAAACTGGAAACTCAGATGAGTCACAGAGATGTTAGGAAGTTTTCTTTTAGCGTGAGAGTAGTAGAAAAATGGAATGCACTTGGGGAACAGGTTGTGGAAGCAAATACTATTCATACTTTTAAAACTAGGTATGATAGGGAAATGGGACAGGAGTCATTGCTGTAAACAACCGATAGCTAGAAAGGCGGGATCCAAGAGTCAATGCTCGATCCTGCAAGCACATATAGGTGAGTACATATAGGTGAGTACACACACACACACACACACACACACACACACACACACACACACACACACACAAACTGGAGGCTTACCGTCTAAACGGAGAGAGTTCGTTGGTCATAATCCTAATGGTCCCATATCGAATCTCAGTTGATGCAATAGCAAATCGACAGATATTCTTTAACCTGATTCGCCTGTTCACCGGCTCCCCTCCGACCGGGGAGCCAGTCGGCCGAGCGGACAGCACACTGGACACTGGACTTGTGATCCTGTGGTCCCGGGTTCGATTCCGGGCGCCGCCGAGAAACAATGGGCAGAGTTTCTTTCACCCTGTGCCCCTGATACCTTGCAGTAAAACAGGTACCTGGGTGTTAGTTAGCTGTCACGGGCTGCTTCCTGGGGGTGGAGGTTTGGTCGAGGACCGGACCGCGGGGACACTAAAGCCCCGAAATCATCTCAAGAAGAACCTCAAGAGATAAGCACAAATGAATCCATCAATGGATCCATCTATCTATCTACTTATATCTGTCAATCCATCAATCTATCTTCCCATAAACCAACCATTTATCATTATATACATTTATATTCCATTTATCCGTCCGTCAACTCTTCTGTCTATCCATCCATCTACTCATATCTCTTTCCATATATCAGATAGACGGATGCATCTATGCATCCGTCTATCCGTCAATGTATATATTTAGCAATCAATGTAAACATCCATCTATCTACTTATATAAATTTTCCTTTAATCCCTGTTTCACCTGCACCACTCCCCCCTGTTTCTCCCTCTGCATCCCTGTTTCACCTGCACCACTCCCCCTGTTCCCCCATCCCCATCCCTGTTTCACCTGCACCACTCCCCCTGTTCCCCCATCCCCATCCCTGTTTCACCTGCATCACTCCCCCTGTTCCCCCATCCCCATCCCTGTTTCACCTGCAACACTCCCCCTGTTCCCCCATCCCCATCCCTGTTTCACCTGCACCACTCCCTCTGTTTCTCCCTCTTCATCCCTGTTTCACCTGCACCACTCCCCCCTGTTTCTCCCTCTTCATCCCTGTTTCATCTGCACCACTCCCCCTGTTCCCCCATCCCCATCCCTGTATCACCTGTACAGCACCCCCTGTTCCTCCCTGTTTCACCTGCACCACTCCCCCTGTTCCCTCTCTTCATTCCACCTCTAAATCCCGTATCCTCCCCCCCACCCCCACCACCACCTTTGCACCTCTTCCTTTAACTTAAATCAGGACCAATAAACTTCTTTATGTGTTTAATTTAGGTTTTTTCTAAGTACGAAAAAGTCTTCAGCCATCTCAAGCATTATTTTACAATTAACTTTAATTAAATTGATAGGGGGGGGGGAGTGATAAGAATAATTAATAATTATTCCTAAATCCTTTAGCTAAAGTCAACACTGACCAACCTATGCCCGTTCCCTACCCCAGACCATTCCCTCTACAAAAACATTAATTTAGTAATAATAAGCCTTAATAATATATTAATAAATAAATTTTAAAATAAATATGTGTATTGCTGCAGCCTCCAGCATGTGGCCTCATTACATAGACAGACATTCTCTTTGAATATATATATATATATATATATATATATATATATATATATATATATATATATATATATATATATATATATATATATATATATATATATATATATATATATATATATATATATATATAAATATATATATATCAATTTACATAAATAAATATTCACTAATATATTCCTTTAAAATTGACACAAGCGGATTAAGGCGTCCTGTACATACCAGTTGCATTGCTCCTGGCAGTATGGGTTCGAGTCACTTCTGGCATGTGAGTTTTCAGTTGCATATAGTCCTGGGGACCATTAAGGCTTGTTCGCATGTATATATATATATATATATATATATATATATATATATATATATATATATATATATATATATATATATATATTTAAAAAATCTGTCATATTTGTAAATTAAATAATAAATATTTAATTATTAAATTTAATTTAATTTGTTTTATTAATATAATTATTTAATAATTTAATAAAAAATAATTTATTAAAAAACTTTAATTTGATTACTTTTTTAATAAAATTAAATAATAAATATTAAATTAAATATTGATATATACTTGTGTGACCAGGAGGCCATCTGTGTCCCCTCAGATGGTCTCCCTTATCACAGTTTGTGTCTATGGATGTGTGTCTGTGTGTGAGTGTTTTATATCCCTGTGAGTGTCCGGGCGAGTGTGTGTGAGTGTCCCTGTGAGTGTCCGGGTGTGTGTGTGTCCGGTTATACCTGTGGGTCCAGGAGGCCATCTGTGTCCCCTCAGATGGTCTCCCTTATCACAGTCTATGGGAGTGTGTGAGTGTGAGTGCCCCTGTGAGTGTTCGGGTGAGGGTGTGTGTGTGTGAGTGTCCGGGTTTATGTGAAGTTTGGTTCCAGGGAAACATCCTTCCCCCCCCCCTTCCCATATCTCCTCCCTTATTCCCACCGTGGGTTCGAATCCCAGGTGATTAGACCTGCTCTAGGTCCATGGATCCAAGGTATCCATCCGTGGGCCCAACGGATTTCACCCCTTCCCCACTTTCCAAGGGCCAGGTCAATTCCAGCTATCCAGGGAACCTGTCGAAACAGAGGCAGCTACAGGAGGGGACACACAAATATTTGTGCCCTGCAGTTACACACCCGTTCCGACAGACTCGATCGCAATCTATCCAGATGAGAACACGTTCTCATCCGACTAGACCACGCTGGAGTCGCTGTATGTCTCAAATTTGGTTCCTTTATTTATAGTTAGTATTTTTGGTGAATTAATTTATTTGTTTTAATTTTTTATTGATTTAGGTAGAACGATTTCGGGAGTTTGGGGGAGGGGAGGGGGAGGGGGGGTTGTGTGTGTAATGGATTGTCGAGATCGTGGTTGGTTAGTATTTATCTAGTTGTGTTCACCTAGTTATGCTTGCGAGGGTTGAGCTCTACTCTTTCGGCCCGCCTCTCAACTGTCAATCAATCAATTATTACTAACTAATAAAAAACATTCCACACACACACACCCAGGAAGCAGCCCGTAACAGCTGTCTAACGCCCAGGTACATATTTACTGCTAGGTAACAGGGGCATCAGAATGATAGAAACTCTGCTGATTTCCGTTTGTTCCATCACCGTGGGATCGAATGAGCTACGATTACGAGTCGAGAGCGACGTCCACTCAGCTATAAAGCCCCCTTGTTTGTGAATTGGCGCAAAAGATAATTTGGGAGAGGTTAAGGGAAAGGAAAGATGTTTGGTGGCTTTGAAAGCTTTGGATGGGAGGGGGGTTGGCAGTTATGAATTAAAATTGTTAATTATTTAAGATAGGATATATATGCAAAAGACATTGCGAGATATAGTAAGAAAAGTGTTTCTGACTGAGGTTAGGTACTGTGTGATTGACTTGTATGTTAGGAAAAAGAACCTTTATTAAAAACATAGATGATCTTTTGAAAGATTTCTCAGCAAATAGTTGCAAATTATTGTGTGAAAAGCCTATGGTTCCCCCTTCCCTACACAAACACACGTGAGCACAATTAGTCCACGGGATTCAGAGAGAGTGAGAGTGAACAGCGAAATAGTAACCAAAAATGTGACAATGAGGGGAAACTATGTCATTCAAACGTTAACCATATAAATTACAGTTACACTAACCGAGCGTCCACATACATATTCCAATCAATTTACATAAATAAACATTCACTAATATATTCCTTTAAAATGGACACACGCAGATAGTTGCAGTACACATGTCAGTTCAATTACTGGTACACATAAACTCTCATAGCTGGACGTGTCTGTCCATCTTGACAATAGTAGACATGTAACAAAAAATGTGACAATAATGGGAAACTATGTCATTCAACCGTATAAATGTTAACCATATAAATTAAAGTAACACTAATCGCGCGCACACGTACATATGTCAATCAATTTACATAAATACACATTCACTAATGTGTACCTTTAAAATGGACACATACAGATAATTACCGTACACATGTCAGTTCAATTACAGGTACACATACACACACATAGCTTCACGTGTCTGTCGGTCTTGACAATAGTTCACATGGATACGCACACAAAACAGTCCATTATCAATTAATGTGTGTGTGTGTGTGTATTTATTTTCTCCTTGTATTTACTATATGTATCTGCAGAATCGAGTTATTAGCTCTTGGACCCCGCCTATCAAATATATGTATTTTTCCATTTTTTTATATCTACTACATCTATTTCTCTCTAACACACACACACACACACACACACACACACACACACACACACACACACACACACACACACACACACACACACACACACACACACACAAACTGGAGGCTTACCGTCTAAACGGAGAGAGTTCGTTGGTCATAATCCTAATGGTCCCATATCGAATCTCAGTTGATGCAATAGCAAATCGACAGATATTCTTTAACCTGATTCGCCTGTTCACCGGCTCCCCTCCGACCGGGGAGCCAGTCGGCCGAGCGGACAGCACACTGGACACTGGACTTGTGATCCTGTGGTCCCGGGTTCGATTCCGGGCGCCGCCGAGAAACAATGGGCAGAGTTTCTTTCACCCTGTGCCCCTGATACCTTGCAGTAAAACAGGTACCTGGGTGTTAGTTAGCTGTCACGGGCTGCTTCCTGGGGGTGGAGGTTTGGTCGAGGACCGGACCGCGGGGACACTAAAGCCCCGAAATCATCTCAAGAAGAACCTCAAGAGATAAGCACAAATGAATCCATCAATGGATCCATCTATCTATCTACTTATATCTGTCAATCCATCAATCTATCTTCCCATAAACCAACCATTTATCATTATATACATTTATATTCCATTTATCCGTCCGTCAACTCTTCTGTCTATCCATCCATCTACTCATATGTCTTTCCATATATCAGATAGACGGATGCATCTATGCATCCGTCTATCCGTCAATGTATATATTTAGCAATCAATGTAAACATCCATCTATCTACTTATATAAATTTTCCTTTAATCCCTGTTTCACCTGCACCACTCCCCCCTGTTTCTCCCTCTGCATCCCTGTTTCACCTGCACCACTCCCCCTGTTCCCCCATCCCCATCCCTGTTTCACCTGCACCACTCCCCCTGTTCCCCCATCCCCATCCCTGTTTCACCTGCATCACTCCCCCTGTTCCCCCATCCCCATCCCTGTTTCACCTGCACCACTCCCCCTGTTCCCCCATCCCCATCCCTGTTTCACCTGCACCACTCCCTCTGTTTCTCCCTCTTCATCCCTGTTTCACCTGCACCACTCCCCCCTGTTTCTCCCTCTTCATCCCTGTTTCATCTGCACCACTCCCCCTGTTCCCCCATCCCCATCCCTGTATCACCTGTACAGCACCCCCTGTTCCTCCCTGTTTCACCTGCACCACTCCCCCTGTTCCCTCTCTTCATTCCACCTCTAAATCCCGTATCCTCCCCCCCACCCCCACCACCACCTTTGCACCTCTTCCTTTAACTTAAATCAGGACCAATAAACTTCTTTATGTGTTTAATTTAGGTTTTTTCTAAGTACGAAAAAGTCTTCAGCCATCTCAAGCATTATTTTACAATTAACTTTAATTAAATTGGTAGGGGGGGGGGGAGTGATAAGAATAATTAATAATTATTCCTAAATCCTTTAGCTAAAGTCAACACTGACCAACCTATGCCCGTTTCCTACCCCAGACCATTCCCTCTACAAAAACATTAATTTAGTAATAATAAGCCTTAATAATATATTAATAAATAAATTTTAAAATAAATATGTGTATTGCTGCAGCCTCCAGCATGTGGCCTCATTACATAGACAGACATTCTCTTTGAATATATATATATATATATATATATATATATATATATATATATATATATATATATATATATATATATATATATATATATATAAATATATATATATCAATTTACATAAATAAATATTCACTAATATATTCCTTTAAAATTGACACAAGCGGATTAAGGCGTCCTGTACATACCAGTTGCATTGCTCCTGGCAGTATGGGTTCGAGTCACTTCTGGCATGTGAGTTTTCAGTTGCATATAGTCCTGGGGACCATTAAGCCTTGTTCGCATGTATATATATATATATATATATATATATATATATATATATATATATATATATATATATATATATATATATATATATATATATATATATATATATATATATATATTTAAAAAATCTGTCATATTTGTAAATTAAATAATAAATATTTAATTATTAAATTTAATTTAATTTGTTTTATTAATATAATTATTTAATAATTTAATAAAAAATAATTTATTAAAAAACTTTAATTTGATTACTTTTTTAATAAAATTAAATAATAAATATTAAATTAAATATTGATATATACTTGTGTGTCCAGGAGGCCATCTGTGTCCCCTCAGATGGTCTCCCTTATCACAGTTTGTGTCTATGGATGTGTGTCTGTGTGTGAGTGTTTTATATCCCTGTGAGTGTCCGGGCGAGTGTGTGTGAGTGTCCCTGTGAGTGTCCGGGTGTGTGTGTGTCCGGTTATACCTGTGGGTCCAGGAGGCCATCTGTGTCCCCTCAGATGGTCTCCCTTATCACAGTCTATGGGAGTGTGTGAGTGTGAGTGCCCCTGTGAGTGTTCGGGTGAGGGTGTGTGTGTGTGAGTGTCCGGGTTTATGTGAAGTTTGGTTCCAGGGAAACATCCTTCCCCCCCCCGCCTTCCCATATCTCCTCCCTTATTCCCACCGTGGGTTCGAATCCCAGGTGATTAGACCTGCTCTAGGTCCATGGATCCAAGGTATCCATCCGTGGGCCCAACGGATTTCACCCCTTCCCCACTTTCCAAGGGCCAGGTCAATTCCAGCTATCCAGGGAACCTGTCGAAACAGAGGCAGCTACAGGAGGGGACACACAAATATTTGTGCCCTGCAGTTACACACCCGTTCCGACAGACTCGATCGCAATCTATCCAGATGAGAACACGTTCTCATCCGACTAGACCACGCTGGAGTCGCTGTATGTCTCAAATTTGGTTCCTTTATTTATAGTTAGTATTTTTGGTGAATTAATTTATTTGTTTTAGTTTTTTATTGATTTAGGTAGAACGATTTCGGGAGTTTGGGGGGAGGGGAGGGGGAGGGGGGGTTGTGTGTGTAATGGATTGTCGAGATCGTGGTTGGTTAGTATTTATCTAGTTGTGTTCACCTAGTTATGCTTGCGAGGGTTGAGCTCTACTCTTTCGGCCCGCCTCTCAACTGTCAATCAATCAATTATTACTAACTAATAAAAAACATTCCACACACACACACCCAGGAAGCAGGCCGTAACAGCTGTCTAACGCCCAGGTACATATTTACTGCTAGGTAACAGGGGCATCAGAATGATAGAAACTCTGCTGATTTCCGTTTGTTCCATCACCGTGGGATCGAATGAGCTACGATTACGAGTCGAGAGCGACGTCCACTCAGCTATAAAGCCCCCTTGTTTGTGAATTGGCGCAAAAGATAATTTGGGAGAGGTTAAGGGAAAGGAATGATGTTTGGTGGCTTTGAAAGCTTTGGATGGGAGGGGGGTTGGCAGTTATGAATTAAAATTGTTAATTATTTAAGATAGGATATATATGCAAAAGACGTTGCGAGATATAGTAAGAAAAGTGTTTCTGACTGAGGTTAGGTACTGTGTGATTGACTTGTATGTTAGGAAAAAGAACCTTTATTAAAAACATAGATGATCTTTTGAAAGATTTCTCAGCAAATAGTTGCAAATTATTGTGTGAAAAGCCTATGGTTCCCCCTTCCCTACACAAACACACGTGAGCACAATTAGTCCACGGGATTCAGAGAGAGTGAGAGTGAACAGCGAAATAGTAACCAAAAATGTGACAATGAGGGGAAACTATGTCATTCAAACGTTAACCATATAAATTACAGTTACACTAACCGAGCGTCCACATACATATTCCAATCAATTTACATAAATAAACATTCACTAATATATTGCTTTAAAATGGACACACGCAGATAGTTGCAGTACACATGTCAGTTCAATTACTGGTACACATAAACTCTCATAGCTGGACGTGTCTGTCCATCTTGACAATAGTAGACATGTAACAAAAAATGTGACAATAATGGGAAACTATGTCATTCAACCGTATAAATGTTAACCATATAAATTAAAGTAACACTAATCGCGCGCACACGTACATATGTCAATCAATTTACATAAATACACATTCACTAATGTGTACCTTTAAAATGGACACATACAGATAATTACCGTACACATGTCAGTTCAATTACAGGTACACATACACACACATAGCTTCACGTGTCTGTCGGTCTTGACAATAGTTCACATGGATACGCACACAAAACAGTCCATTATCAATTAATGTGTGTGTGTGTGTGTATTTATTTTCTCCTTGTATTTACTATATGTATCTGCAGAATCGAGTTATTAGCTCTTGGACCCCGCCTATCAAATATATGTATTTTTCCATTTTTTTATATCTACTACATCTATTTCTCTCTAACACACACACACACACACACACACACACACACACACACACACACACACACACACACACACACACACACACACACACACACACACACACACACACACACACACACACACACACAAACTGGAGGCTTACCGTCTAAACGGAGAGAGTTCGTTGGTTATAATCCTAATGGTCCCATATCGAATCTCAGTTGATGCAATAGCAAATCGACAGATATTCTTTAACCTGATTCGCCTGTTCACCGGCTCCCCTCCGACCGGGGAGCCAGTCGGCCGAGCGGACAGCACACTGGACACTGGACTTGTGATCCTGTGGTCCCGGGTTCGATTCCGGGCGCCGCCGAGAAACAATGGGCAGAGTTTCTTTCACCCTGTGCCCCTGATACCTTGCAGTAAAACAGGTACCTGGGTGTTAGTTAGCTGTCACGGGCTGCTTCCTGGGGGTGGAGGTTTGGTCGAGGACCGGACCGCGGGGACACTAAAGCCCCGAAATCATCTCAAGAAGAACCTCAAGAGATAAGCACAAATGAATCCATCAAAGGATCCATCTATCTATCTACTTATATCTGTCAATCCATCAATCTATCTTCCCATAAACCAACCATTTATCATTATATACATTTATATTCCATTTATCCGTCCGTCAACTCTTCTGTCTATCCATCCATCTACTCATATGTCTTTCCATATATCAGATAGACGGATGCATCTATGCATCCGTCTATCCGTCAATGTATATATTTAGCAATCAATGTAAACATCCATCTATCTACTTATATAAATTTTCCTTTAATCCCTGTTTCACCTGCACCACTCCCCCCTGTTTCTCCCTCTGCATCCCTGTTTCACCTGCACCACTCCCCCTGTTCCCCCATCCCCATCCCTGTTTCACCTGCACCTCTCCCCCTGTTCCCCCATCCCCATCCCTGTTTCACCTGCATCACTCCCCCTGTTCCCCCATCCCCATCCCTGTTTCACCTGCACCACTCCCCCTGTTCCCCCATCCCCATCCCTGTTTCACCTGCACCACTCCCTCTGTTTCTCCCTCTTCATCCCTGTTTCACCTGCACCACTCCCCCCTGTTTCTCCCTCTTCATCCCTGTTTCATCTGCACCACTCCCCCCTGTTCCCCCATCCCCATCCCTGTATCACCTGTACAGCACCCCCTGTTCCTCCCTGTTTCACCGGCACCACTCCCCCTGTTCCCTCTCTTCATTCCACCTCTAAATCCCGTATCCTCCCCCACACCCCCACCACCACCTTTGCACCTCTTCCTTTAACTTAAATCAGGACCAATAAACTTCTTTATGTGTTTAATTTAGGTTTTTTCTAAGTACGAAAAAGTCTTCAGCCATCTCAAGCATTATTTTACAATTAACTTTAATTAAATTGGTAGGGGGGGGGGGGGAGTGATAAGAATAATTAATAATTATTCCTAAATCCTTTAGCTAAAGTCAACACTGACCAACCTATGCCCGTTCCCTACCCCAGACCATTCCCTCTACAAAAACATTAATTTAGTAATAATAAGCCTTAATAATATATTAATAAATAAATTTTAAAATAAATATGTGTATTGCTGCAGCCTCCAGCATGTGGCCTCATTACATAGACAGACATTCTCTTTGAATATATATATATATATATATATATATATATATATATATATATATATATATATATATATATATATATATATATAAATATATATATATATCAATTTACATAAATAAATATTCACTAATATATTCCTTTAAAATTGACACAAGCGGATTAAGGCGTCCTGTACATACCAGTTGCATTGCTCCTGGCAGTATGGGTTCGAGTCACTTCTGGCATGTGAGTTTTCAGTTGCATATAGTCCTGGGGACCATTAAGCCTTGTTCGCATGTATATATATATATATATATATATATATATATATATATATATATATATATATATATATATATATATATATATATATATATATATATATATATATATTTAAAAAACTGTCATATTTGTAAATTAAATAATAAATATTTAATTATTAAATTTAATTTAATTTGTTTTATTAATATAATTATTTAATAATTTAATAAAAAATAATTTATTAAAAAACTTTAATTTGATTACTTTTTTAATAAAATTAAATAATAAATATTAAATTAAATATTGATATATACTTGTGTGTCCAGGAGGCCATCTGTGTCCCCTCAGATGGTCTCCCTTATCACAGTTTGTGTCTATGGATGTGTGTCTGTGTGTGAGTGTTTTATATCCCTGTGAGTGTCCGGGCGAGTGTGTGTGAGTGTCCCTGTGAGTGTCCGGGTGTGTGTGTGTCCGGTTATACCTATGGGTCCAGGAGGCCATCTGTGTCTCCTCAGATTGTCTCCCTTATCACAGTCTATGGGAGTGTGTGAGTGTGAGTGCCCCTGTGAGTGTTCGGGTGAGGGTGTGTGTGTGTGAGTGTCCGGGTTTATGTGAAGTTTGGTTCCAGGGAAACATCCTTCCCCCCCCCCCTTCCCATATCTCCTCCCTTATTCCCACCGTGGGTTCGAATCCCAGGTGATTAGACCTGCTCTTGGTCCATGGATCCAAGGTATCCATCCGTGGGCCCAACGGATTTCACCCCTTCCCCACTTTCCAAGGGCCAGGTCAATTCCAGCTATCCAGGGAACCTGTCGAAACAGAGGCAGCTACAGGAGGGGACACACAAATATTTGTGCCCTGCAGTTACACACCCGTTCCGACAGACTCGATCGCAATCTATCCAGATGAGAACACGTTCTCATCCGACTAGACCACGCTGGAGTCGCTGTATGTCTCAAATTTGGTTCCTTTATTTATAGTTAGTATTTTTGGTGAATTAATTTATTTGTTTTAATTTTTTATTGATTTAGGTAGAACGATTTCGGGAGTTTGGGGGGAGGGGAGGGGGAGGGGGGGTTGTGTGTGTAATGGATTGTCGAGATCGTGGTTGGTTAGTATTTATCTAGTTGTGTTCACCTAGTTATGCTTGCGAGGGTTGAGCTCTACTCTTTCGGCCCGCCTCTCAACTGTCAATCAATCAATTATTACTAACTAATAAAAAACATTCCACACACACACACCCAGGAAGCAGCCCGTAACAGCTGTCTAACGCCCAGGTACATATTTACTGCTAGGTAACAGGGGCATCAGAATGATAGAAACTCTGCTGATTTCCGTTTGTTCCATCACCGTGGGATCGAATGAGCTACGATTACGAGTCGAGAGCGACGTCCACTCAGCTATAAAGCCCCCTTGTTTGTGAATTGGCGCAAAAGATAATTTGGGAGAGGTTAAGGGAAAGGAATGATGTTTGGTGGCTTTGAAAGCTTTGGATGGGAGGAGGGTTGGCAGTTATGAATTAAAATTGTTAATTATTTAAGATAGGATATATATGCAAAAGACGTTGCGAGATATAGTAAAAAAAGTGTTTCTGACTGAGGTTAGGTACTGTGTGATTGACTTGTATGTTAGGAAAAAGAACCTTTATTAAAAACATAGATGATCTTTTGAAAGATTTCTCAGCAAATAGTTGCAAATTATTGTGTGAAAAGCCTATGGTTCCCCCTTCCCTACACAAACACACGTGAGCACAATTAGTCCACGGGATTCAGAGAGAGTGAGAGTGAACAGCGAAATAGTAACCAAAAATGTGACAATGAGGGGAAACTATGTCATTCAAACGTTAACCATATAAATTACAGTTACACTAACCGAGCGTCCACATATTTTCCAATCAATTTACATAGATAAACATTCACTAATATATTCCTTTAAAATGGACACACGCAGATAGTTGCAGTACACATGTCAGTTCAATTACTGGTACACATAAACTCTCATAGCTGGACGTGTCTGTCCATCTTGACAATAGTAGACATGTAACAAAAAATGTGACAATAATGGGAAACTATGTCATTCAACCGTATAAATGTTAACCATATAAATTAAAGTAACACTAATCGCGCGCACACGTACATATGTCAATCAATTTACATAAATACACATTCACTAATGTGTACCTTTAAAATGGACACATACAGATAATTACCGTACACATGTCAGTTCAATTACAGGTACACATACACACACATAGCTTCACGTGTCTGTCGGTCTTGACAATAGTTCACATGGATACGCACACAAAACAGTCCATTATCAATTAATGTGTGTGTGTGTGTGTATTTATTTTCTCCTTGTATTTACTATATGTATCTGCAGAATCGAGTTATTAGCTCTTGGACCCCGCCTATCAAATATATGTATTTTTCCATTTTTTTATATCTACTACATCTATTTCTCTCTAACACACACACACACACACACACACACACACACACACACACACACACACACACACACACACACACACACACACACACACACACACACACACACACACACACACACACACACACACACACACACACACACAAACTGGAGGCTTACCGTCTAAACGGAGAGAGTTCGTTGGTTATAATCCTAATGGTCCCATATCGAATCTCAGTTGATGCAATAGCAAATCGACAGATATTCTTTAACCTGATTCGCCTGTTCACCGGCTCCCCTCCGACCGGGGAGCCAGTCGGCCGAGCGGACAGCACACTGGACACTGGACTTGTGATCCTGTGGTCCCGGGTTCGATTCCGGGCGCCGCCGAGAAACAATGGGCAGAGTTTCTTTCACCCTGTGCCCCTGATACCTTGCAGTAAAACAGGTACCTGGGTGTTAGTTAGCTGTCACGGGCTGCTTCCTGGGGGTGGAGGTTTGGTCGAGGACCGGACCGCGGGGACACTAAAGCCCCGAAATCATCTCAAGAAGAACCTCAAGAGATAAGCACAAATGAATCCATCAAAGGATCCATCTATCTATCTACTTATATCTGTCAATCCATCAATCTATCTTCCCATAAACCAACCATTTATCATTATATACATTTATATTCCATTTATCCGTCCGTCAACTCTTCTGTCTATCCATCCATCTACTCATATGTCTTTCCATATATCAGATAGACGGATGCATCTATGCATCCGTCTATCCGTCAATGTATATATTTAGCAATCAATGTAAACATCCATCTATCTACTTATATAAATTTTCCTTTAATCCCTGTTTCACCTGCACCACTCCCCCCTGTTTCTCCCTCTGCATCCCTGTTTCACCTGCACCACTCCCCCTGTTCCCCCATCCCCATCCCTGTTTCACCTGCACCTCTCCCCCTGTTCCCCCATCCCCATCCCTGTTTCACCTGCACCACTCCCCCTGTTCCCCCATCCCCATCCCTGTTTCACCTGCACCACTCCCCCTGTTCCCCCATCCCCATCCCTGTTTCACCTGCACCACTCCCTCTGTTTCTCCCTCTTCATCCCTGTTTCACCTGCACCACTCCCCCCTGTTTCTCCCTCTTCATCCCTGTTTCATCTGCACCACTCCCCCCTGTTCCCCCATCCCCATCCCTGTATCACCTGTACAGCACCCCCTGTTCCTCCCTGTTTCACCGGCACCACTCCCCCTGTTCCCTCTCTTCATTCCACCTCTAAATCCCGTATCCTCCCCCACACCCCCACCACCACCTTTGCACCTCTTCCTTTAACTTAAATCAGGACCAATAAACTTCTTTATGTGTTTAATTTAGGTTTTTTCTAAGTACGAAAAAGTCTTCAGCCATCTCAAGCATTATTTTACAATTAACTTTAATTAAATTGGTAGGGGGGGGGGGGGAGTGATAAGAATAATTAATAATTATTCCTAAATCCTTTAGCTAAAGTCAACACTGACCAACCTATGCCCGTTCCCTACCCCAGACCATTCCCTCTACAAAAACATTAATTTAGTAATAATAAGCCTTAATAATATATTAATAAATAAATTTTAAAATAAATATGTGTATTGCTGCAGCCTCCAGCATGTGGCCTCATTACATAGACAGACATTCTCTTTGAATATATATATATATATATATATATATATATATATATATATATATATATATATATATATATATATATATATATAAATATATATATATCAATTTACATAAATAAATATTCACTAATATATTCCTTTAAAATTGACACAAGCGGATTAAGGCGTCCTGTACATACCAGTTGCATTGCTCCTGGCAGTATGGGTTCGAGTCACTTCTGGCATGTGAGTTTTCAGTTGCATATAGTCCTGGGGACCATTAAGCCTTGTTCGCATGTATATATATATATATATATATATATATATATATATATATATATATATATATATATATATATATATATATATATATATATATATATATATATATATATATATTTAAAAAACTGTCATATTTGTAAATTAAATAATAAATATTTAATTATTAAATTTAATTTAATTTGTTTTATTAATATAATTATTTAATAATTTAATAAAAAATAATTTATTAAAAAACTTTAATTTGATTACTTTTTTAATAAAATTAAATAATAAATATTAAATTAAATATTGATATATACTTGTGTGTCCAGGAGGCCATCTGTGTCCCCTCAGATGGTCTCCCTTATCACAGTTTGTGTCTATGGATGTGTGTCTGTGTGTGAGTGTTTTATATCCCTGTGAGTGTCCGGGCGAGTGTGTGTGAGTGTCCCTGTGAGTGTCCGGGTGTGTGTGTGTCCGGTTATACCTATGGGTCCAGGAGGCCATCTGTGTCTCCTCAGATTGTCTCCCTTATCACAGTCTATGGGAGTGTGTGAGTGTGAGTGCCCCTGTGAGTGTTCGGGTGAGGGTGTGTGTGTGTGAGTGTCCGGGTTTATGTGAAGTTTGGTTCCAGGGAAACATCCTTCCCCCCCCCCCTTCCCATATCTCCTCCCTTATTCCCACCGTGGGTTCGAATCCCAGGTGATTAGACCTGCTCTTGGTCCATGGATCCAAGGTATCCATCCGTGGGCCCAACGGATTTCACCCCTTCCCCACTTTCCAAGGGCCAGGTCAATTCCAGCTATCCAGGGAACCTGTCGAAACAGAGGCAGCTACAGGAGGGGACACACAAATATTTGTGCCCTGCAGTTACACACCCGTTCCGACAGACTCGATCGCAATCTATCCAGATGAGAACACGTTCTCATCCGACTAGACCACGCTGGAGTCGCTGTATGTCTCAAATTTGGTTCCTTTATTTATAGTTAGTATTTTTGGTGAATTAATTTATTTGTTTTAATTTTTTATTGATTTAGGTAGAACGATTTCGGGAGTTTGGGGGGAGGGGAGGGGGAGGGGGGGTTGTGTGTGTAATGGATTGTCGAGATCGTGGTTGGTTAGTATTTATCTAGTTGTGTTCACCTAGTTATGCTTGCGAGGGTTGAGCTCTACTCTTTCGGCCCGCCTCTCAACTGTCAATCAATCAATTATTACTAACTAATAAAAAACATTCCACACACACACACCCAGGAAGCAGCCCGTAACAGCTGTCTAACGCCCAGGTACATATTTACTGCTAGGTAACAGGGGCATCAGAATGATAGAAACTCTGCTGATTTCCGTTTGTTCCATCACCGTGGGATCGAATGAGCTACGATTACGAGTCGAGAGCGACGTCCACTCAGCTATAAAGCCCCCTTGTTTGTGAATTGGCGCAAAAGATAATTTGGGAGAGGTTAAGGGAAAGGAATGATGTTTGGTGGCTTTGAAAGCTTTGGATGGGAGGAGGGTTGGCAGTTATGAATTAAAATTGTTAATTATTTAAGATAGGATATATATGCAAAAGACGTTGCGAGATATAGTAAGAAAAGTGTTTCTGACTGAGGTTAGGTACTGTGTGATTGACTTGTATGTTAGGAAAAAGAACCTTTATTAAAAACATAGATGATCTTTTGAAAGATTTCTCAGCAAATAGTTGCAAATTATTGTGTGAAAAGCCTATGGTTCCCCCTTCCCTACACAAACACACGTGAGCACAATTAGTCCACGGGATTCAGAGAGAGTGAGAGTGAACAGCGAAATAGTAACCAAAAATGTGACAATGAGGGGAAACTATGTCATTCAAACGTTAACCATATAAATTACAGTTACACTAACCGAGCGTCCACATATTTTCCAATCAATTTACATAGATAAACATTCACTAATATATTCCTTTAAAATGGACACACGCAGATAGTTGCAGTACACATGTCAGTTCAATTACTGGTACACATAAACTCTCATAGCTGGACGTGTCTGTCCATCTTGACAATAGTAGACATGTAACAAAAAATGTGACAATAATGGGAAACTATGTCATTCAACCGTATAAATGTTAACCATATAAATTAAAGTAACACTAATCGCGCGCACACGTACATATGTCAATCAATTTACATAAATACACATTCACTAATGTGTACCTTTAAAATGGACACATACAGATAATTACCGTACACATGTCAGTTCAATTACAGGTACACATACACACACATAGCTTCACGTGTCTGTCGGTCTTGACAATAGTTCACATGGATACGCACACAAAACAGTCCATTATCAATTAATGTGTGTGTGTGTGTGTATTTATTTTCTCCTTGTATTTACTATATGTATCTGCAGAATCGAGTTATTAGCTCTTGGACCCCGCCTATCAAATATATGTATTTTTCCATTTTTTTATATCTACTACATCTATTTCTCTCTAACACACACACACACACACACACACACACACACACACACACACACACACACACACACACACACACACACACACACACACACACACACACACACACACACACACAAACTGGAGGCTTACCGTCTAAACGGAGAGAGTTCGTTGGTTATAATCCTAATGGTCCCATATCGAATCTCAGTTGATGCAATAGCAAATCGACAGATATTCTTTAACCTGATTCGCCTGTTCACCGGCTCCCCTCCGACCGGGGAGCCAGTCGGCCGAGCGGACAGCACACTGGACACTGGACTTGTGATCCTGTGGTCCCGGGTTCGATTCCGGGCGCCGCCGAGAAACAATGGGCAGAGTTTCTTTCACCCTGTGCCCCTGATACCTTGCAGTAAAACAGGTACCTGGGTGTTAGTTAGCTGTCACGGGCTGCTTCCTGGGGGTGGAGGTTTGGTCGAGGACCGGACCGCGGGGACACTAAAGCCCCGAAATCATCTCAAGAAGAACCTCAAGAGATAAGCACAAATGAATCCATCAATGGATCCATCTATCTATCTACTTATATCTGTCAATCCATGAATCTATCTTCCCATAAACCAACCATTTATCATTATATACATTTATATTCCATTTATCCGTCCGTCAACTCTTCTGTCTATCCATCCATCTACTCATATGTCTTTCCATATATCAGATAGACGGATGCATCTATGCATCCGTCTATCCGTCAATGTATATATTTAGCAATCAATGTAAACATCCATCTATCTACTTATATAAATTTTCCTTTAATCCCTGTTTCACCTGCACCACTCCCCCCTGTTTCTCCCTCTGCATCCCTGTTTCACCTGCACCACTCCCCCTGTTCCCCCATCCCCATCCCTGTTTCACCTGCACCACTCCCCCTGTTCCCCCATCCCCATCCCTGTTTCACCTGCATAACTCCCCCTGTTCCCCCATCCCCATCCCTGTTTCACCTGCACCACTCCCCCTGTTCCCCCATCCCCATCCCTGTTTCACCTGCACCACTCCCTCTGTTTCTCCCTCTTCATCCCTGTTTCACCTGCACCACTCCCCCCTGTTTCTCCCTCTTCATCCCTGTTTCATCTGCACCACTCCCCCCTGTTCCCCCATCCCCATCCCTGTATCACCTGTACAGCACCCCCTGTTCCTCCCTGTTTCACCGGCACCACTCCCCCTGTTCCCTCTCTTCATTCCACCTCTAAATCCCGTATCCTCCCCCCCACCCCCACCACCACCTTTGCACCTCTTCCTTTAACTTAAATCAGGACCAATAACTTCTTTATGTGTTTAATTTAGGTTTTTTCTAAGTACGAAAAAGTCTTCAGCCATCTCAAGCATTATTTTACAATTAACTTTAATTAAATTGGTAGGGGGGGGGGGAGTGATAAGAATAATTAATAATTATTCCTAAATCCTTTAGCTAAAGTCAACACTGACCAACCTATGCCCGTTCCCTACCCCAGACCATTCCCTCTACAAAAACATTAATTTAGTAATAATAAGCCTTAATAATATATTAATAAATAAATTTTAAAATAAATATGTGTATTGCTGCAGCCTCCAGCATGTGGCCTCATTACATAGACAGACATTCTCTTTGAATATATATATATATATATATATATATATATATATATATATATATATATATATATATATATATATATATATATATATATATATA
This sequence comes from Procambarus clarkii, assembly GCF_040958095.1. Lineage (NCBI taxonomy): Eukaryota > Metazoa > Arthropoda > Malacostraca > Decapoda > Cambaridae > Procambarus > Procambarus clarkii. The sequence goes on along the minus strand of NC_091169.1, from coordinate 49,676,039 downwards.
TATATATATATATATATATAAATATATATATATCAATTTACATAAATAAATATTCACTAATATATTCCTTTAAAATTGACACAAGCGGATTAAGGCGTCCTGTACATACCAGTTGCATTGCTCCTGGCAGTATGTGTTCGAGTCACTTCTGGCATGTGAGTTTTCAGTTGCATATAGTCCTGGGGACCATTAAGCCTTGTTCGCATGTATATATATATATATATATATATATATATATATATATATATATATATATATATATATATATATATATATATATATATTTAAAAAACTGTCATATTTGTAAATTAAATAATAAATATTTAATTATTAAATTTAATTTAATTTGTTTTATTAATATAATTATTTAATAATTTAATAAAAAATAATTTATTAAAAAACTTTAATTTGATTACTTTTTTAATAAAATTAAATAATAAATATTAAATTAAATATTGATATATACTTGTGTGTCCAGGAGGCCATCTGTGTCCCCTCAGATGGTCTCCCTTATCACAGTTTGTGTCTATGGATGTGTGTTTGTGTGTGAGTGTTTTATATCCCTGTGAGTGTCCGGGCGAGTGTGTGTGAGTGTCCCTGTGAGTGTCCGGGTGTGTGTGTGTCCGGTTATACCTGTGGGTCCAGGAGGCCATCTGTGTCTCCTCAGATTGTCTCCCTTATCACAGTCTATGGGAGTGTGTGAGTGTGAGTGCCCCTGTGAGTGTTCGGGTGAGGGTGTGTGTGTGTGAGTGTCCGGGTTTATGTGAAGTTTGGTTCCAGGGAAACATCCTTCCCCCCCCCCCTTCCCATATCTCCTCCCTTATTCCCACCGTGGGTTCGAATCCCAGGTGATTAGACCTGCTCTAGGTCCATGGATCCAAGGTATCCATCCGTGGGCCCAACGGATTTCACCCCTTCCCCACTTTCCAAGGGCCAGGTCAATTCCAGCTATCCAGGGAACCTGTCGAAACAGAGGCAGCTACAGGAGGGGACACACAAATATTTGTGCCCTGCAGTTACACACCCGTTCCGACAGACTCGATCGCAATCTATCCAGATGAGAACACGTTCTCATCCGACTAGACCACGCTGGAGTCGCTGTATGTCTCAAATTTGGTTCCTTTATTTATAGTTAGTATTTTTGGTGAATTAATTTATTTGTTTTAATTTTTTATTGATTTAGGTAGAACGATTTCGGGAGTTTGGGGGGAGGGGAGGGGGAGGGGGGGTTGTGTGTGTAATGGATTGTCGAGATCGTGGTTGGTTAGTATTTATCTAGTTGTGTTCACCTAGTTATGCTTGCGAGGGTTGAGCTCTACTCTTTCGGCCCGCCTCTCAACTGTCAATCAATCAATTATTACTAACTAATAAAAAACATTCCACACACACACACCCAGGAAGCAGCCCGTAACAGCTGTCTAACGCCCAGGTACATATTTACTGCTAGGTAACAGGGGCATCAGAATGATAGAAACTCTGCTGATTTCCGTTTGTTCCATCACCGTGGGATCGAATGAGCTACGATTACGAGTCGAGAGCGACGTCCACTCAGCTATAAAGCCCCCTTGTTTGTGAATTGGCGCAAAAGATAATTTGGGAGAGGTTAAGGGAAAGGAATGATGTTTGGTGGCTTTGAAAGCTTTGGATGGGAGGAGGGTTGGCAGTTATGAATTAAAATTGTTAATTATTTAAGATAGGATATATATGCAAAAGACGTTGCGAGATATAGTAAAAAAAGTGTTTCTGACTGAGGTTAGGTACTGTGTGATTGACTTGTATGTTAGGAAAAAGAACCTTTATTAAAAACATAGATGATCTTTTGAAAGATTTCTCAGCAAATAGTTGCAAATTATTGTGTGAAAAGCCTATGGTTCCCCCTTCCCTACACAAACACACGTGAGCACAATTAGTCCACGGGATTCAGAGAGAGTGAGAGTGAACAGCGAAATAGTAACCAAAAATGTGACAATGAGGGGAAACTATGTCATTCAAACGTTAACCATATAAATTACAGTTACACTAACCGAGCGTCCACATATTTTCCAATCAATTTACATAGATAAACATTCACTAATATATTCCTTTAAAATGGACACACGCAGATAGTTGCAGTACACATGTCAGTTCAATTACTGGTACACATAAACTCTCATAGCTGGACGTGTCTGTCCATCTTGACAATAGTAGACATGTAACAAAAAATGTGACAATAATGGGAAACTATGTCATTCAACCGTATAAATGTTAACCATATAAATTAAAGTAACACTAATCGCGCGCACACGTACATATGTCAATCAATTTACATAAATACACATTCACTAATGTGTACCTTTAAAATGGACACATACAGATAATTACCGTACACATGTCAGTTCAATTACAGGTACACATACACACACATAGCTTCACGTGTCTGTCGGTCTTGACAATAGTTCACATGGATACGCACACAAAACAGTCCATTATCAATTAATGTGTGTGTGTGTGTGTGTATTTATTTTCTCCTTGTATTTACTATATGTATCTGCAGAATCGAGTTATTAGCTCTTGGACCCCGCCTATCAAATATATGTATTTTTCCATTTTTTTATATCTACTACATCTATTTCTCTCTAACACACACACACACACACACACACACACACACACACACACACACACACACACACACACACACACACACACACACACACACAAACTGGAGGCCTACCGTCTAAACGGAGAGAGTTCGTTGGTTATAATCCTAATGGTCCCATATCGAATCTCAGTTGATGCAATAGCAAATCGACAGATATTCTTTAACCTGATTCGCCTGTTCACCGGCTCCCCTCCGACCGGGGAGCCAGTCGGCCGAGCGGACAGCACACTGGACACTGGACTTGTGATCCTGTGGTCCCGGGTTCGATTCCGGGCGCCGCCGAGAAACAATGGGCAGAGTTTCTTTCACCCTGTGCCCCTGATACCTTGCAGTAAAACAGGTACCTGGGTGTTAGTTAGCTGTCACGGGCTGCTTCCTGGGGGTGGAGGTTTGGTCGAGGACCGGACCGCGGGGACACTAAAGCCCCGAAATCATCTCAAGATGAACCTCAAGAGATAAGCACAAAGGAATCCATCAATGGATCCATCTATCTATCTACTTATATCTGTCAATCCATCAATCTATCTTCCCATAAACCAACCATTTATCATTATATACATTTATATTCCATTTATCCGTCCGTCAACTCTTCTGTCTATCCATCCATCTACTCATATGTCTTTCCATATATCAGATAGACGGATGCATCTATGCATCCGTCTATCCGTCAATGTATATATTTAGCAATCAATGTAAACATCCATCTATCTACTTATATAAATTTTCCTTTAATCCCTGTTTCACCTGCACCACTCCCCCCTGTTTCTCCCTCTGCATCCCTGTTTCACCTGCACCACTCCCCCTGTTCCCCCATCCCCATCCCTGTTTCACCTGCACCACTCCCCCTGTTCCCCCATCCCCATCCCTGTTTCACCTGCATCACTCCCCCTGTTCCCCCATCCCCATCCCTGTTTCACCTGCACCACTCCCCCTGTTCCCCCATCCCCATCCCTGTTTCACCTGCACCACTCCCTCTGTTTCTCCCTCTTCATCCCTGTTTCACCTGCACCACTCCCCCCTGTTTCTCCCTCTTCATCCCTGTTTCATCTGCACCACTCCCCCTGTTCCCCCATCCCAATCCCTGTATCACCTGTACAGCACCCCCTGTTCCTCCCTGTTTCACCTGCACCACTCCCCCTGTTCCCTCTCTTCATTCCACCTCTAAATCCCGTATCCTCCCCCCCACCCCCACCACCACCTTTGCACCTCTTCCTTTAACTTAAATCAGGACCAATAAACTTCTTTATGTGTTTAATTTAGGTTTTTTCTAAGTACGAAAAAGTCTTCAGCCATCTCAAGCATTATTTTACAATTAACTTTAATTAAATTGGTAGGGGGGGGGGAGTGATAAGAATAATTAATAATTATTCCTAAATCCTTTAGCTAAAGTCAACACTGACCAACCTATGCCCGTTCCCTACCCCAGACCATTCCCTCTACAAAAACATTAATTTAGTAATAATAAGCCTTAATAATATATTAATAAATAAATTTTAAAATAAATCTGTGTATTGCTGCAGCCTCCAGCATGTGGCCTCATTACATAGACAGACATTCTCTTTGAATATATATATATATATATATATATATATATATATATATATATATATATATATATATATATATATATGTATATATATATATAAATATATATATATCAATTTACATAAATAAATATTCACTAATATATTCCTTTAAAATTGACACAAGCGGATTAAGGCGTCCTGTACATACCAGTTGCATTGCTCCTGGCAGTATGGGTTCGAGTCACTTCTGGCATGTGAGTTTTCAGTTGCATATAGTCCTGGGGACCATTAAGGCTTGTTCGCATGTATATATATATATATATATATATATATATATATATATATATATATATATATATATATATTTAAAAAATCTGTCATATTTGTAAATTAAATAATAAATATTTAATTATTAAATTTAATTTAATTTGTTTTATTAATATAATTATTTAATAATTTAATAAAAAATAATTTATTAAAAAACTTTAATTTGATTACTTTTTTAATAAAATTAAATAATAAATATTAAATTAAATATTGATATATACTTGTGTGTCCAGGAGGCCATCTGTGTCCCCTCAGATGGTCTCCCTTATCACAGTTTGTGTCTATGGATGTGTGTCTGTGTGTGAGTGTTTTATATCCCTGTGAGTGTCCGGGCGAGTGTGTGTGAGTGTCCCTGTGAGTGTCCGGGTGTGTGTGTGTCCGGTTATACCTGTGGGTCCAGGAGGCCATCTGTGTCCCCTCAGATGGTCTCCCTTATCACAGTCTATGGGAGTGTGTGAGTGTGAGTGCCCCTGTGAGTGTTCGGGTGAGGGTGTGTGTGTGTGAGTGTCCGGGTTTATGTGAAGTTTGGTTCCAGGGAAACATCCTTCCCCCCCCCCCTTCCCATATCTCCTCCCTTATTCCCACCGTGGGTTCGAATCCCAGGTGATTAGACCTGCTCTAGGTCCATGGATCCAAGGTATCCATCCGTGGGCCCAACGGATTTCACCCCTTCCCCACTTTCCAAGGGCCAGGTCAATTCCAGCTATCCAGGGAACCTGTCGAAACAGAGGCAGCTACAGGAGGGGACACACAAATATTTGTGCCCTGCAGTTACACACCCGTTCCGACAGACTCGATCGCAATCTATCCAGATGAGAACACGTTCTCATCCGACTAGACCACGCTGGAGTCGCTGTATGTCTCAAATTTGGTTCCTTTATTTATAGTTAGTATTTTTGGTGAATTAATTTATTTGTTTTAATTTTTTATTGATTTAGGTAGAACGATTTCGGGAGTTTGGGGGGAGGGGAGGGGGAGGGGGGGTTGTGTGTGTAATGGATTGTCGAGATCGTGGTTGGTTACTATTTATCTAGTTGTGTTCACCTAGTTATGCTTGCGAGGGTTGAGCTCTACTCTTTCGGCCCGCCTCTCAACTGTCAATCAATCAATTATTACTAACTAATAAAAAACATTCCACACACACACACCCAGGAAGCAGGCCGTAACAGCTGTCTAACGCCCAGGTACATATTTACTGCTAGGTAACAGGGGCATCAGAATGATAGAAACTCTGCTGATTTCCGTTTGTTCCATCACCGTGGGATCGAATGAGCTACGATTACGAGTCGAGAGCGACGTCCACTCAGCTATAAAGCCCCCTTGTTTGTGAATTGGCGCAAAAGATAATTTGGGAGAGGTTAAGGGAAAGGAATGATGTTTGGTGGCTTTGAAAGCTTTGGATGGGAGGGGGGTTGGCAGTTATGAATTAAAATTGTTAATTATTTAAGATAGGATATATATGCAAAAGACGTTGCGAGATATAGTAAGAAAAGTGTTTCTGACTGAGGTTAGGTACTGTGTGATTGACTTGTATGTTAGGAAAAAGAACCTTTATTAAAAACATAGATGATCTTTTGAAAGATTTCTCAGCAAATAGTTGCAAATTATTGTGTGAAAAGCCTATGGTTCCCCCTTCCCTACACAAACACACGTGAGCACAATTAGTCCACGGGATTCAGAGAGAGTGAGAGTGAACAGCGAAATAGTAACCAAAAATGTGACAATGAGGGGAAACTATGTCATTCAAACGTTAACCATATAAATTACAGTTACACTAACCGAGCGTCCACATACATATTCCAATCAATTTACATAAATAAACATTCACTAATATATTGCTTTAAAATGGACACACGCAGATAGTTGCAGTACACATGTCAGTTCAATTACTGGTACACATAAACTCTCATAGCTGGACGTGTCTGTCCATCTTGACAATAGTAGACATGTAACAAAAAATGTGACAATAATGGGAAACTATGTCATTCAACCGTATAAATGTTAACCATATAAATTAAAGTAACACTAATCGCGCGCACACGTACATATGTCAATCAATTTACATAAATACACATTCACTAATGTGTACCTTTAAAATGGACACATACAGATAATTACCGTACACATGTCAGTTCAATTACAGGTACACATACACACACATAGCTTCACGTGTCTGTCGGTCTTGACAATAGTTCACATGGATACGCACACAAAACAGTCCATTATCAATTAATGTGTGTGTGTGTGTGTATTTATTTTCTCCTTGTATTTACTATATGTATCTGCAGAATCGAGTTATTAGCTCTTGGACCCCGCCTATCAAATATATGTATTTTTCCATTTTTTTATATCTACTACATCTATTTCTCTCTAACACACACACACACACACACACACACACACACACACACACACACACACACACACACACACACACACACACACACACACACACACACACACACACACACACAAACTGGAGGCTTACCGTCTAAACGGAGAGAGTTCGTTGGTCATAATCCTAATGGTCCCATATCGAATCTCAGTTGATGCAATAGCAAATCGACAGATATTCTTTAACCTGATTCGCCTGTTCACCGGCTCCCCTCCGACCGGGGAGCCAGTCGGCCGAGCGGACAGCACACTGGACACTGGACTTGTGATCCTGTGGTCCCGGGTTCGATTCCGGGCGCCGCCGAGAAACAATGGGCAGAGTTTCTTTCACCCTGTGCCCCTGATACCTTGCAGTAAAACAGGTACCTGGGTGTTAGTTAGCTGTCACGGGCTGCTTCCTGGGGGTGGAGGTTTGGTCGAGGACCGGACCGCGGGGACACTAAAGCCCCGAAATCATCTCAAGAAGAACCTCAAGAGATAAGCACAAATGAATCCATCAATGGATCCATCTATCTATCTACTTATATCTGTCAATCCATCAATCTATCTTCCCATAAACCAACCATTTATCATTATAAACATTTATATTCCATTTATCCGTCCGTCAACTCTTCTGTCTATCCATCCATCTACTCATATGTCTTTCCATATATCAGATAGACGGATGCATCTATGCATCCGTCTATCCGTCAATGTATATATTTAGCAATCAATGTAAACATCCATCTATCTACTTATATAAATTTTCCTTTAATCCCTGTTTCACCTGCACCACTCCCCCCTGTTTCTCCCTCTGCATCCCTGTTTCACCTGCACCACTCCCCCTGTTCCCCCATCCCCATCCCTGTTTCACCTGCACCACTCCCCCTGTTCCCCCATCCCCATCCCTGTTTCACCTGCATCACTCCCCCTGTTCCCCCATCCCCATCCCTGTTTCACCTGCACCACTCCCCCTGTTCCCCCATCCCCATCCCTGTTTCACCTGCACCACTCCCTCTGTTTCTCCCTCTTCATCCCTGTTTCACCTGCACCACTCCCCCCTGTTTCTCCCTCTTCATCCCTGTTTCATCTGCACCACTCCCCCTGTTCCCCCATCCCCATCCCTGTATCACCTGTACAGCACCCCCTGTTCCTCCCTGTTTCACCTGCACCACTCCCCCTGTTCCCTCTCTTCATTCCACCTCTAAATCCCGTATCCTCCCCCCCACCCCCACCACCATCTTTGCACCTCTTCCTTTAACTTAAATCAGGACCAATAAACTTCTTTATGTATTTAATTTAGGTTTTTTCTAAGTACGAAAAAGTCTTCAGCCATCTCAAGCATTATTTTACAATTAACTTTAATTAAATTGGTAGGGGGGGGGGGGGAGTGATAAGAATAATTAATAATTATTCCTAAATCCTTTAGCTAAAGTCAACACTGACCAACCTATGCCTGTTCCCTACCCCAGACCATTCCCTCTACAAAAACATTAATTTAGTAATAATAAGCCTTAATAATATATTAATAAATAAATTTTAAAATAAATCTGTGTATTGCTGCAGCCTCCAGCATGTGGCCTCATTACATAGACAGACATTCTCTTTGAATATATATATATATATATATATATATATATATATATATATATATATATATATATATATATATATATATATATATATAAATATATATATATCAATTTACATAAATAAATATTCACTAATATATTCCTTTAAAATTGACACAAGCGGATTAAGGCGTCCTGTACATACCAGTTGCATTGCTCCTGGCAGTATGGGTTCGAGTCACTTCTGGCATGTGAGTTTTCAGTTGCATATAGTCCTGGGGACCATTAAGGCTTGTTCGCATGTATATATATATATATATATATATATATATATATATATATATATATATATATATATTTAAAAAATCTGTCATATTTGTAAATTAAATAATAAATATTTAATTATTAAATTTAATTTAATTTGTTTTATTAATATAATTATTTAATAATTTAATAAAAAATAATTTATTAAAAAACTTTAATTTGATTACTTTTTTAATAAAATTAAATAATAAATATTAAATTAAATATTGATATATACTTGTGTGTCCAGGAGGCCATCTGTGTCCCCTCAGATGGTCTCCCTTATCACAGTTTGTGTCTATGGATGTGTGTCTGTGTGTGAGTGTTTTATATCCCTGTGAGTGTCCGGGCGAGTGTGTGTGAGTGTCCCTGTGAGTGTCCGGGTGTGTGTGTGTCCGGTTATACCTGTGGGTCCAGGAGGCCATCTGTGTCCCCTCAGATGGTCTCCCTTATCACAGTCTATGGGAGTGTGTGAGTGTGAGTGCCCCTGTGAGTGTTCGGGTGAGGGTGTGTGTGTGTGAGTGTCCGGGTTTATGTGAAGTTTGGTTCCAGGGAAACATCCTTCCCCCCCCCCTTCCCATATCTCCTCCCTTATTCCCACCGTGGGTTCGAATCCCAGGTGATTAGACCTGCTCTAGGTCCATGGATCCAAGGTATCCATCCGTGGGCCCAACGGATTTCACCCCTTCCCCACTTTCCAAGGGCCAGGTCAATTCCAGCTATCCAGGGAACCTGTCGAAACAGAGGCAGCTACAGGAGGGGACACACAAATATTTGTGCCCTGCAGTTACACACCCGTTCCGACAGACTCGATCGCAATCTATCCAGATGAGAACACGTTCTCATCCGACTAGACCACGCTGGAGTCGCTGTATGTCTCAAATTTGGTTCCTTTATTTATAGTTAGTATTTTTGGTGAATTAATTTATTTGTTTTAATTTTTTATTGATTTAGGTAGAACGATTTCGGGAGTTTGGGGGGAGGGGAGGGGGAGGGGGGGTTGTGTGTGTAATGGATTGTCGAGATCGTGGTTGGTTAGTATTTATCTAGTTGTGTTCACCTAGTTATGCTTGCGAGGGTTGAGCTCTACTCTTTCGGCCCGCCTCTCAACTGTCAATCAATCAATTATTACTAACTAATAAAAAACATTCCACACACACACACCCAGGAAGCAGGCCGTAACAGCTGTCTAACGCCCAGGTACATATTTACTGCTAGGTAACAGGGGCATCAGAATGATAGAAACTCTGCTGATTTCCGTTTGTTCCATCACCGTGGGATCGAATGAGCTACGATTACGAGTCGAGAGCGACGTCCACTCAGCTATAAAGCCCCCTTGTTTGTGAATTGGCGCAAAAGATAATTTGGGAGAGGTTAAGGGAAAGGAATGATGTTTGGTGGCTTTGAAAGCTTTGGATGGGAGGGGGGTTGGCAGTTATGAATTAAAATTGTTAATTATTTAAGATAGGATATATATGCAAAAGACGTTGCGAGATATAGTAAGAAAAGTGTTTCTGACTGAGGTTAGGTACTGTGTGATTGACTTGTATGTTAGGAAAAAGAACCTTTATTAAAAACATAGATGATCTTTTGAAAGATTTCTCAGCAAATAGTTGCAAATTATTGTGTGAAAAGCCTATGGTTCCCCCTTCCCTACACAAACACACGTGAGCACAATTAGTCCACGGGATTCAGAGAGAGTGAGAGTGAACAGCGAAATAGTAACCAAAAATGTGACAATGAGGGGAAACTATGTCATTCAAACGTTAACCATATAAATTACAGTTACACTAACCGAGCGTCCACATACATATTCCAATCAATTTACATAAATAAACATTCACTAATATATTGCTTTAAAATGGACACACGCAGATAGTTGCAGTACACATGTCAGTTCAATTACTGGTACACATAAACTCTCATAGCTGGACGTGTCTGTCCATCTTGACAATAGTAGACATGTAACAAAAAATGTGACAATAATGGGAAACTATGTCATTCAACCGTATAAATGTTAACCATATAAATTAAAGTAACACTAATCGCGCGCACACGTACATATGTCAATCAATTTACATAAATACACATTCACTAATGTGTACCTTTAAAATGGACACATACAGATAATTACCGTACACATGTCAGTTCAATTACAGGTACACATACACACACATAGCTTCACGTGTCTGTCGGTCTTGACAATAGTTCACATGGATACGCACACAAAACAGTCCATTATCAATTAATGTGTGTGTGTGTGTGTATTTATTTTCTCCTTGTATTTACTATATGTATCTGCAGAATCGAGTTATTAGCTCTTGGACCCCGCCTATCAAATATATGTATTTTTCCATTTTTTTATATCTACTACATCTATTTCTCTCTAACACACACACACACACACACACACACACACACACACACACACACACACACACACACACACACACACACACACACACACACACACACACACACACACAAACTGGAGGCTTACCGTCTAAACGGAGAGAGTTCGTTGGGTCATAATCCTAATGGTCCCATATCGAATCTCAGTTGATGCAATAGCAAATCGACAGATATTCTTTAACCTGATTCGCCTGTTCACCGGCTCCCCTCCGACCGGGGAGCCAGTCGGCCGAGCGGACAGCACACTGGACACTGGACTTGTGATCCTGTGGTCCCGGGTTCGATTCCGGGCGCCGCCGAGAAACAATGGGCAGAGTTTCTTTCACCCTGTCCCCTGATACCTTGCAGTAAAACAGGTACCTGGGTGTTAGTTAGCTGTCACGGGCTGCTTCCTGGGGGTGGAGGTTTGGTCGAGGACCGGACCGCGGGACACTAAAGCCCCGAATCATCTCAAGAAGAACCTCAAGAGATAAGCACAAATGAATCCATCAATGGATCCATCTATCTATCTACTTATATCTGTCAATCCATATATCTATCTTCCCATAAACCAACCATTTATCATTATAAACATTTATATTCCATTTATCCGTCCGTCAACTCTTCTGTCTATCCATCCATCTACTCATATGTCTTTCCATATATCAGATAGACGGATGCATCTATGCATCCGTCTATCCGTCAATGTATATATTTAGCAATCAATGTAAACATCCATCTATCTACTTATATAAATTTTCCTTTAATCCTGTTTCACCTGCACCACTCCCCCCTGTTTCTCCCTCTGCATCCTGTTTCACCTGCACCACTCCCCTGTTCCCCATCCCCATCCCTGTTTCACCTGCACACTCCCCCTGTTCCCCCATCCCCATCCCTGTTTCACCTGCATCACTCCCCCTGTTCCCCCATCCCCATCCCTGTTTCACCTGCACCACTCCCCCTGTTCCCCCATCCCCATCCCTGTTTCACCTGCACCACTCCCTCTGTTTCTCCCTCTTCATCCCTGTTTCACCTGCACCACCCCCTGTTTCTCCCTCTTCATCCCTTTCATCTGCACCACCCCTGTTCCCCCATCCCATCCCTGTATCACCTGTACAGCACCCCCTGTTCCTCCCTGTTTCACCTGCACCACTCCCCTGTTCCCTCTCTCATTCCACCTCTAAATCCCGTATCCTCCCCCCCACCCCCACACACCACTTTGCACCTCTTCCTTTAACTTAAATCAGGACCAATAAACTTCTTTATGTATTTAATTTAGGTTTTTTCTAAGTACGAAAAAGTCTTCAGCCATCTCAAGCATTATTTTACAATTAACTTTAATTAAATTGGTAGGGGGGGGGGGAGTGATAAGAATAATAATAATTATTCCTAAATCCTTTAGCTAAAGTCAACACTGACCACCTATGCCTGTTCCCTACCCCAGACCATTCCCTCTACAAAAACATTAATTTAGTAATAATAAGCCTTAATAATATATTCATAAATAAATTTTAAATAATTGTGTATTGCTGCAGCCTCCAGCATGTGGCCTCATTACATAGACAGACATTCTCTTTGAATATAATAGATAAATAATATATAATATATATTATATATATATATATATATATATATATATAATATAAATATATAAAAATATATATATCAATTTACATAAATAAATATTCACTAATATATTCCTTTAAATTGACACAAGCGGATTAAGGCGTCCTGTACATACCAGTTGCATTGCTCCTGGCAGTATGGGTTCGAGTCATTCTGGCATGTGAGTTTTCAGTTGCATATAGTCCTGGGGACCATTAAGGCTTGTTCGCATGAATATATATATATATATATAATATATATATATATATAATATATAGTATATATATATATTTAAAAAATCTGTCATATTTGTAAATTAAATAATAAATATTTAATTATTAAATTTAATTTAATTTGTTTTATAATATAATATTTAATAATTAATAAAAAATAATTTATTAAAAAACTTTAATTTGATTACTTTTTTAATAAAATTAATAATAAATAGAAATAAATATTGATATATACTTGTGTGTCCAGGAGGCATCTGTGTCCCCAGATGGTCTCCCATCACAGT